>NC_079555.1:6245921-6547763 GCF_015846415.1 Triplophysa dalaica
ATTCTGGTTACTGCGGCTGTGCTTGGAGCTTATGTCCCTTTGTCAGGCCAGGACTGGAAGTCATCACTGTTTTTGTTCCAAACACCCACAGTTGGTTTGCTGGTGGCTGTCCAGATTCTGTCCTCTGTCATGTGCCACTGGTTTGTGGTTGTGGCCTGCAAAATGCATTTTATGCGCCGCAGCTTTGTCATGCCCATGTACCTGCTGTCATTTGTCGTATTGATTGTGTTTTTGGTTCCAGTTCAATTTATGCCCTTGCAGTCTAAACCGAATTCCACCTATTGTGAGAATATTCAGCAGAATTTTAATGACCACTGGGTGAACATGATGATAAAAGACGTTGTAAGAACTGTGTGTACCAGAGACATTGTGGTGAACATGAGGAAAGAAGGACTGGTGTTTATGGGCATCTCAGCTCTGAGTTGGTGGATGGGACTCATTTTAAATACAATTTATGTCTGGTACCTGAACATCCAACGAATTGAAAGGACCAAAGATTTGTTTGTGCGGCGCATGTATGAAGGAGCTTTTCTGGAACAGTCCATGTTGCTGAACACCCGTTTTGTGATCAGAAAAAGAAGCAAGGAGAAACGGTAAATTATCACTTCTTACTTAGTCTATTTTTAAAATTTAAAATGGCTCTTTTTATAAACATTTTATGTCCACCGTAGGAAACAGGAAACCATCAAAGTGTTTTTGTGTGCAACAATGTGGCATGAGACATATGATGAAATGATGAGTATAATCATATCTATGTTCAGGTAAATATAGTCTGCACTTATTGAGATTGTCAGTGAGAAGTCATCTTAATTGTAATATTAATACCATTTATTTCATTAACAGAATTGATAGATACAGACCAAAGGCCAACCAAAACTCAAACAGTGATGTGGAGTTTGAATTCCATATTTATTTCGATGATGCATTTAAGGACAATGATAATGGAAGACATGCAAATGAATACGCTGAAACACTTGTTGAAGTCATTACAGAAGTCTACACGTAAGAATTATCCTCAATCTAATGCATTTTTGTGAAGAGGAAAATGTTAGACAAATAACTGACCTTAAACTGTTCACATTTTTTAGTAATTTCAGTGTGCAGATTTCGAGTATATTTAAGGAGACGCCGCCTCTGCCTTCTCAGGAGATCATAAACACTCCTTATGGAGGTCGTCTAGAATACACCCTCCCTAAAGGCAATGTGTTGATGGTTCACTTCAAGGACAAGCAGCTTATCCGACACAAAAAAAGATGGTCTCAGGTGAGATTTATGAAACACTATGTATCTTAAAACATGCTTCTTAAAAAGTGATTATACATGGACTTTAATTATCTGTGCAGATCATGTACTTGTATTACATTCTTGGCTGGCGGCTTAACAGAAAGTACTTCAAAATGTTTGAGGAAGGTGCAGAATTAAATTCCCTTAAAGAAGTTCGGAAGGTTAGACCTCATTGCGAATACCTCTATAAAGTAGTTATTAAAGTGGATTCTGGCCTAGAAATGTCTGACTATGTTCTCAATACTCCTTAGAGAGAAGCTCACAACACATACATCTTGGCCCTGGATGGTGATACTGACTTTCAGCCATCTGCAGTGATGCTATTGATCGACAGACTTAAACTCTACCCAGAGGTTGGTGCTGCCTGTGGCAGGATTCACCCGACAGGCACAGGTGAGGTCATTTTCACTGTATATACAGTATGACACTGTTCTCCTTGTGTAGCAGACAGAACCAATAAAAGGCTAAGATAACCAAAGTGTGAGAATATCTTCCTCTCTGACAAAATTTCTATGCTTGAAGGACCCATGGTGTGGTATCAGAAGTTTGAATACGCTGTAGGCCACTGGCTGCAAAAGTCTGCCGAGCACGTGCTTGGCTGTGTCCTGTGCAGTCCCGGATGTTTCAGTCTTTTCAGAGGTTCTGCACTATTAGACGACAACGTCATGAAAAGATACACGACCAAAGCCACTGAGGCCAGTCACCATGTTCAATATGATCAAGGTAACAACTTTTTGCCAAGCGCTGATAAATAATATACAGCAATTTTGTCAACTAATTTACCTTAATTATGATGTGATGTCAGGTGAGGATCGCTGGTTGTGCACTTTACTGCTGCAGCAGGGATGGAGGGTGGAGTACAACGCAGCATCTGATGCCTACACAAACGCACCACAAGAGTTTAAAGAATTCTACAACCAGCGCAGACGCTGGGGACCTTCAACAATGGCCAACACCATTGACCTCTTGGGTTCAGGAGGACTGACTTCAGAAAGGAACAGCTCTATATCAAAACCTTACATCGTGTACCAGATTATCAGCATGGCAGCTTCTATTTTAGGCCCTGCCACTATATGTCTGATGATAGCAGGTAGAGAGCATTTCTGGATTCATTTATGCTCATCTGTAACGTAGTCTTGTTTTTGAAATATCCAAAAGCACCCTATTTTCTACAGTCGACCTCAAAGTGTTTTGTTTTGTCTTGCAGGATCTCTTATGTTCATCTTCAAAATGAATGCAAATGTCGCCCTTATTTTGGCTGTAGTGCCCCCTGCTGTGTACCTGATACTGTGCTTGAAACTGAAATCTGACACACAGATTACAATCGCTGCAGTCATGAGTGTAATTTATGCATTTCTGATGGCAGGAATACTTCTATCAATTATAGGTACATTTGTTTGGTTTAGATGTCTGAATAAAACCAGAACAAGTCTTTAAAGGGACAGTTCGACCTAAAATAAAAATGCTGTCACCATTTACTTACCCTTAAATTGTTCCAAATATGTATTATCTGATGAACACAGAGAATGATAATTGGAAGAATGCTTGTAACCAAACAGTTCTTGGCAACCATTGACTACCATAGTAGGAAAATTGACAATGGTAGTCAAAAGTGCCCCAGTTTGCTTTCCTACATTCTTCAAAATATATTTTGTGTTAAACAGAACAAAGAATTATTTAAAGATTAAAAGAAATACAACAATTTCAGACTATGGTTGTTAATAAAGGGCAAGAACTGTTTGGTTTAAAGCATTCTTACAAATATCTGTCTCTGTGTTTATCAGCAGGCTCTTAATGGGCTCAACAAAAATGCAAACCCCTACAACATTCTTATTCTCATTTTGACCTCACAGGTGATTTAGTGGTTCAAGACACTTTTATGACCCCTAGTGGTCTGATCCTTATTGGCATGGCTCTGTTGTATCTCCTCACGGCTGCTCTACACCCCCAGGAGAGCTCACTGGTCATCTATGGACTTTTGTACTTCATTTGCATTCCTAGCGCATATCTACTGTTAGCTATTTACTCCATAGTCAACATGAACAATGTTTCATGGGGTACACGTGAAACTGGTGGCCGGGCTAAGACTGCAGCAGTCAGTGCCCTCAAGAAGCAGATCTTGCAGGCCGCATGTAGTAAATGTCCATGCTTTGGGTCTTATGAAGTTATGAAGGAGACACCAGCCGCAGAAACCATAACAGTGACTGAAACTACACAAGCTCATTTGGAAATAGAAAGGTAAATATAATGTAGCACAACCTCACTGACATGGTTTCATGGCATGTTCATTCATGTAGTATTGTAAATCTATTTAATTAATTCAAAGAAAGAAATCACTGAACAAGTAACTTTTAGTTTACAGTAAATATTTTTATTGCTACTAATGATAATTCTGTTTTCTTGCACTGCAGCTCACCGGGGTGCTCACAAATTTCCTATCAATGTAAGTATGTTTTCCATATTTTCTTGTAGTTCAGTTATTAAATGAGACTACAGTTTATTAATAACCATTATATTTTTAATTCCACAAGCTTGGATTGAACATCTTCAGATGAAATCTAATCAACTTTCTTTGAGGGAATCGACACTGTCTATGGTAAGACTGATCTTTGAATTGCTCAAGTAAAACGGGTAGCAACCTTTTGACATGAGGTCAACCCTTTTGATAGTAAACCTAAAAGTTACGAAAGCTTGTTTAGCATTAATATTCATACATTATTTTCAGTCTTATATCATTTTAATCCTGTTTTTGTGGCCATTTGACTTTCCTCCATGGAAAGGATGGCTATAAATCAAATCTGTACATTTACTGATTAGATTTCAAAGGCTCTCTTTCAAGACAACCCATAATGAAACCATAGTAAAGGATATTTAGTCCACTCCTTTAAGGATTGCATCATATACAGGCAGGCATAGATAGCACACCCAAAGAAGTGTCTTAAATACTTTATGAATGAATGCTCCATGCCCTTCTCTGACGCCCTTCTCGAGAATCATATTATAACTTGATTGTGAAATAAAATGAGAGCATTCTATATCTGCTTTCATTCAGCATTCAATAGCAGGTTGTGAGCTAGTCACAGACATGATTTAACTCTTAACATCTGGCAAACGGCACAGATGTATTCAATTCAGATCAAATAGACGTTGGTATAGTTATTACCTTCAGGCAAGAAAACTGAACAGCCACAATGCAGTCACCCTTCACAACCAAACAGAACCATCTAGATGGTTGACATTTTGATTTTGCAGACATGTTACAGCATTTGGAAATATCATGATTTAAACTGCATACCTATTATACAACCATGAAGTGCACTATTGTTCACAGTATAAAGTAATCTGATACTTTTTAACATTCTTGCTATCAACACTGTTTCCATAGTCATACAGTAGCTTTATCTACGATCCATCTCTTTTTATACCCCACAGAAGCTACATTTCGAGATCCTCGTTTTATTTTTATTAACTTTTGCTTGACATATTTTGATATTTAATGCATTAGACATCCTAATGTTGTTATCAAACTTTTCATATGTTGCAGGATGAAATCAATTTCTGGAATCAGCTCCAGAAAAAGTATCTAGAACCTCTTAAAGAAAATAAAGCAGAACAAGAGAAAATTGCGAATGATCTGAGAGAACTGAGAAATAGGGTAAGCCGATGCAAAAATGTTTTCAACAACAGTGTTTAAGAAATAGAAATAAACTCTTCCTGTGTCTTTTTCTATTCAGATGACATTTGCATTTTTCTTCTGCAATGCACTTTGGTTAGTGACAACGTTCATCCTTCAAACTATTGGTGACACAGTCTCCATAAAGATCCCAAAGGTCTACCCCAATGGGACTCATTCAACGACAGAATCATTTTCTCTTGATCCAATTGCGCTCATGTTTCTACTGGGCTTTACATTATTGCTGCTGATACAATTTTTTGCAATGCTTTACCACAGGTAACAATTAAAGTCACGGATAAACATTTAATAAGCATTTTACATCTCACTTCGATGATTGATGATTTGTGAAAGATGCTTAAGTTAAATATAGATATGCAATGTCATTCTTGTTGCAGAATCTATACACTAATCCATTTTGTGGCGTATGCTGATACAGAAACCAGAGCTTTTAAAAAGAAGTCCCAGGTCAGTCAGTGCACAAAATAAGATTTGCTTAAGGTAAAACTGTAGGTGTGCTGTTAATTAATTTTGCATGAATTTCAATAGGTTTCCTCAGTTCTTGACTCAGACCACCGGCATGAAAACGATGACTCTGACACAGCCATGTACACACAGAACACATCTGCTGAAGAAGGGGCAGGATTTTTTGTCTAAGATCTGTTGACAGAATCTGTCTTTAATTCTTAATCAAGGTTAATGTTCCTATAGGTTCTATTTTTTACATACAGTATCTATATGTAGCTACATTGAACCCTGTAATGTATTATGTATTTTAGCCTTATTTTAAATGGTCTCTCTTACGGGAATAGTCACACATAAATAAAAATTGTGATTTAAGTTAAAAAAAATGTTAGTTTAATGTTAAAAAGTTAGTTAAATGTCAAGTTGAACCAAGTTACATGACGGCATGTATTCTCAAACTTTAGCTCTCCAGTATTTCCAGGATGGATGACTGAAACACTTCAACTGTGTGGCACTTTTAAAAAATGTTTACTTTTTACAGTCCTCGATACACTAACTTATACCATAATTTGTAAAAACTTTTTCATAGGCATAAATCTTAAAGAATTGTGAAGCTATGACTTGACTTGTATGACTTAAAATAAATGATTACAAATATTTTTGTTTAATTTACTTAATCAAGTGTGTATACTATTTTTTTAACAAAACTGTCACAACTTCAATGCTTCAATAACTTCAACAATGCTTCAACATAGCCCACAGTAGGACCAGAGCAAGGGTCGAAATGACAATCAACATGCTCAAAGCAAGGTTTCAGTGTGTGAACTCAGAGTAATCCCTGAAAGAGCATGCAACATCATTGTGGCATGTGTTGTTCTTCATACAATTGCTAGATTTAGAGAGCACCCTGCCATACAAATTGAAAATGATGACCCATCCCTCCAGGAGATGTCCTAGATGGCAGGGCTGTCCGGGACACCATTTGCCAAAATCATATTGCTAAATTTCTCCCTGATCAGAAATAAAGACAAAAAACAGCCATCTTATGTTGTTAATTTTTTAAAACAGAAATGTTTGCCCCTGCAAAAAAAACTGCACTGCACTACAAACTTAACAGTACACCACTTTTGCAATTTTCAATAAGCAGAGTTGATAGTTGTCAAATAGCCTAAATAACCTTCACCAAAAGGCATATTTTACCCAGGATAATGGATGTGATGAAAGTGTGACACACAACTCATGAGATGTCTCTCTGATGATAGCAAAGAAAGGATGCTATGTATTTCCACAATCATTAATCCCTCAAACACAGAGAATGCCTAAGAACCCAGTGAAACCTCAGACCTCCTTTTCTCTATTTATATTCTTGACTGCTTCTCCTTTCATACATATGACGTATACGGCGTGGGAAATCTCTTATTGGGCAATTCAACTGTGCTGAAATAGTAGGATTATGAAACCTTTAGTCCTACCGAATCACCCAAGCTATTCATAAGCATTTAATAGACTCATGCTATAAGATACAAAAAACATTAAACATCAAGCTACATGTTTAAATTATTTTAATCTATTGACTTGGAGAGCAATTGACTCCAATGCTGCCTGACTTGCCTTTGCGGAGGCAGCTGTGTTACTCTTTACTTATATAACTATTGAACTATAGCAACTGAGATGACCATTCTGATGAGAGCCTGATTAAATCGGTATAAATACGTGTTGCACATACCGAGCTGGAGCAGACACATTTGAATGTCTTTTCTTGGACACATTGTGCCTCTCTTTAATACCGTGTGGGTTATATACATGTTGCTGCTGAATGAGCTGACATTCTTGACACACCCACCAAACAATCTAAAACCCCGTAGCAAACCGTTTGAGCTTGAACAGGCCCCTGCTTAGAGTAAATTAAATAACCCAGAACAGCTGTAATGGAACCTTACACATGCAGGTTCATATTTAGGTTGTGTTTAGCCTATCTCGAGTATGTTGAATCACCTTTCTGGAATACACATCAGGTAGGACACCCAGCTATTAATGCAGAAACAAAGAGTAGAAAGTGTTAAACGTCCAAAATAAATGGTTAAATTGGTAAAATTGGCTCTATTAATAATAATTTATAAATCTCTCTAAATCTTCTAAATTCTGTCTTAAATGATTTTGATGTCATTTGAAAAGTATCTTTATTCTAAAGCGGTGGGTGTTGTTCGGGTTTTCGATCTGTTACTTAAAACAGACCATAATAACTCCCTTTTCCATTTCAATAACTCCATTCTCAGCTGCACCTACCCACCTTCATAATGCCAAAATTACAGGGTTTGTTAACAGTTCTGGTCATGATTAATTATAATTGGCCTGTCCGGGTGTGGTTTGATGTTTCAGATACTTTAAAATGTATAAGCATTCATGTCGTCATGTTTTGCATCTTATAAACGGATTTGAACAGAGTCGTCCTGCAAATTCCCCTCACGGTTCTGGAGTTATAACAGAGAGTCCATTGGTATCTTGTTTAAATGCTTGCGTTCCTGCCAAGGTAAGTTATCTGCATATTGGTAACTGTTTTTAATGTGAGCATGTCAACATAAAACATTTTAGGCTGTAACCCAAAAACTTAATTCAAGTAAGTGTTTACGAATCCTAGTTTTCAGTAGTGTTTATTCGTATCTCAGTAAATAACGGGCATTAAGTGTTATGTTTGGCATAGAAGTATTTATTTCAGGTAAAGTTGTGGTCATTTAGATAGCCTACATACAGAAAGTTCGTGCTTCTCAACACCCGTTATCAGCGTGAAACATAATAACTTCACTGAACTGCAGTAAGCACTGTTTATTCATCTTTTTAAACAGTTTTATAAAGTAAAATGATATTAAATTACTATGGAACCTCAGATGGTTTTATTGTTTGTTCCTTTACATTTTCCTCACAGGACGCAGACACGTAAATGCATTAAATTGTACATTTTAAATTCTAGTGAGTAATAGACATAAAAGATAGACAGTCATAAACCACGTTCACAGGTAGGGCTGGGTGTCGAGTTCAATACTTTTTAAGCATATCGATACTATCGAATATCAATAAAACGTCTTGTGGTTCGATACCACATTTCGATACCAATAGCGCACATACAAAATTTGCGCCAAGATAATTGCTGCCAAAATGGGCAACACGATGTGATGAAGCGCTGCCTGCAAGAAAAACGAGCCGGAGCCGTCATCCTCTCTACCTCCCTCTCTGCCACACCTGGAGGCTCCTTCCACAGAGAGTGTTGCCAGGGCTTCTTTTGAACGGGTTAGACCGGAGGAAAGTGCATTGGGCGGGTGTGCAACATCTTTAATTAAAAACCCGCACAACCAGCTTGCCTTTTCTTTGCTTTTGATTGGTCAAGTTGTTTCAAAACGTTCGAAAATAATGAGAAGTGCAATCATAAACACATTATTTCTTAACACGGCCCTTATTGGTTTAGTTTAACCATGCAGGGGCCTGTACGTCGCTTGCTACATCCAAGATCAAATGAAACATCCGAGATGACCTAATTCTGCAAATCATGATCTGGGTATTTCGGTTCGCTCCGAAACACAACAATATTAGTTGTTGTGTACGCTCACGTGCCGTTTGGAAACAAATGCATCGTATATCAATAGATGAACTAATGATGAGCAACACTGCTGGCTGGTTGCTAAATCAAAAGACGCACTTCCGTTTTTCCCCCGCTGCTTGAAGATTATGACAAGAACAATCTGGATTTATGCAAGGACAGCATATTAGGAACAATATTAGGCTGGCCTTATATTATTGACTATAATCACTTTATAAATGATGAAAGTTGTATTTTATTATTGATCTTTAAAGCGTTTGATACAGTAAGTCATGCATTAATTTTCAATGTTATTATGTTGTTTGGTTTTTGTCTTGTTCTTGAATGCAGTAAAAACATTATATAACGGAGGTTATGGCTCTGTCAAACTGTTGATAAAATTCACGTGAAATTAGCTGGATTCCACAGACAGGCATTGTTAGCATGGAATTGAATTAACACGCATAATTTCTCACCACACAGATATTGTTTTTGGAATAACAAAGACCTACTATTTAAAAACAAATCACTTTTCTACCATACTTGGTTCATGAAGGTATTTTTTTGTAAATCAATTGATCAATCCCAATGGGAACTTGTTGGCATATATCCAGACTTTGCAAGTGTTCTTGATGCAATTCCGAAGAATGTAGTGTTTCAATTAAGGAATTCTAGTTCAAGGGAAATCAATATGAGGTTTATTATAAAATTATTTATATTGGTAATGTTAATATAAAAAAAAAATGCAGTGATAGTTCTATATAAGAAATACCTTATGTATTGTTTGTGTTCCTGCAGCAAAGTTTTATTGGTCTTCATTATTTGGTGATATAAACTGGAAGAAAGCTTGGAAAATACAGAATAAATTCTGTGTTTGTAACAAAATTAAGGAGGTATCGTATAACATTTTGCATAGAATATATCCTGTTAAGCACATTTTAGAAAGATTTAACCTGGACATATCTTATACATGTGAATTTTGTGGGATGGAAAAAGAATTTTACGTTTGTTTTACCAAAAGTTTGTTCTAAGCTGAAGTTGTATATTTTGATAAACTAACTTTTAGTTCTTTGTTTTAATAAATTCTGTTTTTAGTGTTTTTTTTGCAATGAGATTGTGTCATCCACCACAAAATAAAGTGTTTTATACTCATCAGTGTTCACTACAAAGGATACTGAGGAAAGTGTTTGAAGACTGACCATTTCACTAACATTTCTTAAACTGGATAAACTCAGTAGCATTAGCAGGAGTCCACATCATCTGAAAGGCATTTATCTGTAAGCACGGAAATGTGGTACAGAGATGAGGAAAATATGATTTTATTTTGCTTTATTATTGCTTTTAATTTATTGTGAATTGTTGATTTCTCTCCACAAAAGACACAAGACGCGTAACATTTTAAAGTCTTTAAAGGTTGAATGCATGCAAAAAAAGCAAAAACTTCAATGCATTGACCTTATGTCGAACAAACCTAGAGATTAAGTCCTAAAAAGATTGAAGATTTTAAAACTATGTATTGTTTACTGACCTAACATTTCTTATTGGTGGTAAAAGATGACACTTGTGCCTCTCTATTATATCCATGAAGATAAAAACTAAAATGCGTGTGGGCATAAGCATGTCTGTGATGTTTTTATTTTTAGAATAATAAAGAAAATGGTTTTCCAAAAGTTACAATCAGTCAGCTTCCTTATCTATTCAATTCCCTTTTGCTTAACATTATTACTAATAATATTCAAATTATTATTTCATGCAAATATTATCATTTATTTTCAGAAAATAGTCTGAGGCCTCAGAGGCCTATTATGCAGTCTATGACATTAGTCAAGACTAAAAGACACATACAATGCTCATCGACATGATCATGACTGCATAATCTTCAATTCCCTTATATAATATTTATTGGAATAACAGTGTTACACACGGGGTTTTAAGAGAATAAAATACCACACATTTCCAAATGGAGGAACAGACTGCACTTATATTTATATATATATATAAAATATACACACAGTCTGTGGTTTTTTATACATTTAATATAAAGTTCCGACAAATATCTCCTTCACAAGAAAAAAAAAAGATATTTTATTTATCCATTCATTTATGTTGGTCCTCACCCAAGACAGTAAACAAAATTGTTGTATATATAATATAATATATAATAAGACGCATACACTAAATATTGTTCTAAAAGCAAAAAATTGCGTTAATTACATGTTAACTTCGCAAAGCTCTTTTTTTTATCCTGTAGGATACCTTGCGCAACAAGATGCTTTTGTATGAACGAAGCCGATTTGACTGCGTCATGGCCGCGGTCTTATCCTGTTCATATGAAGTCAACGGACCTGTTGCGAAGACAACAAGTCCAGGATGAGAGTCGAAGAACTGAACAATCCAAGATCATGTAAAGTTGTCAACTATCAAATCCAACTAACAGAGTTAGCGAGGTACGAAGAACGGGCCCCAGGTCTGGGATCGGAAGAGCTCACCTGTCAATCAATCTACAGTTGAGATCATGTGATAGCTCATGAGTATTGGCACGATAATGGACAAGATCTTGTATATTGAAGCGATCGCAATGCCAAAGTGGACCAAATATGAATTGTAACTCAAATCTCACAACGTTGATTACAAATGTGGTGACAGACGACTCGAAGACTTTGTAACTGAATTCACAGCAGTTGAAAAAGTAGACTTACTGAGGGATTTAAAGATTTTATGCATGTAGCAGTCAGCCTAACATACAGACTACAAAATGTTTGTTTCCCATTGAAAACTGTACAAACTTTATAAAAAACAATTTACACTAACGTATTGCGTTAGTTACACTGTTACTTTTTCTGTTCATAAAGGAAATTTAAACGTTTTTTCTAAACATCGTTCGGCACTGTTACGGTAAGCGTTGCTTAGTGATGACAGAAAATGTAGGCCTAGTCTTCGGAGACTGTGCAGTTATAATAAAAGTTTTTATTTCACAATCAATCAGTCATTCAAAACTAACGAAAAACAAGTATCATAACCTTTGTCTCCAAAACGAAATATCACCTGGTCAGACAGAGATAAATGTTAATGAATGAATAAACATTGCTTTCTAAGATTAGTGAGCCTGGGAATTGTAGTGAAATCCGTTTAATATAAATGCATGGTTAGCTTGAATATGTGATATGAATAAATAGTTGTCTTAAACGGCCGTGTAAATAATAACCTCACTTGAAGAGTTAAAGCCTGGACCCGGAAACGGTTTTCCTTATATCACGACCTAACAAGCGGATATCTGACGTCATCGTATGTGGATCCAGCCTGTTTCACCTGGTGAGTAGAAGCGAGATGTATATTAATATGGACATTATCCTCCAGTTTACAACACCAAAATAGTTTAATTGGAATCAGGCAAACCCGTAATACAGTAAACAATCGATTACAAAGTAAAAAATGAATAATTTGCCACACCAGATGTGGAGTTGACACAGTTGGGTAACGTTAATTGAGTTCTTTTTGTCAGATATATTCGTGCAGTATACATTCATAGAAGAATGTATGATTTTCAGTATTATTTTTCAGTTTCTTATCTTTCACTAGCTCAGAAAAATTAAGGAATTTATGACAACATTATAATTTGTCATAAGTTCATTATAATTTGTCATAAATTGACAAGGACCTTAACAGGTCCTTGTCAACAGCTGGTCTAGAACTCCAGCATCCAGTGTCCACCATAGAAGTTAGGAGATCTCCCGCTAAACTACAGAGGAAAACATATTTTTGCAAAAGAATAAACCAACACAAGTTCTTCTCGGACTGAGGTATAAAAACTAGGTGAAAAAAAATTCAACAAAAACAAAACTCCACGAGGGGAGAAAACCAAACCAGAGAACACAAACAATAACAAAGAAGATGACTAAGTAACCTTACTTGAAGCAGGGAGGAAGAACAAGTCAGATTAGCAGTCAAGACCCAATAACTGAGTAAGAAGGAAATTAAAAAAACACAACTTAAATACCCTAGAGCCCGGTTGTCCAATGTCGGTCCTGGAGGGCCACAGTCCTGCAGAGTTTAGCTCTAACTGGCTCAACACACCTGTTTGGAAGTTTCAAGTCTGTTTTGTGAGACCTTGAAAATGTTCATGTGTGTTTGATTAGGGTTGAAGCTAAACTTTGCAGGACACAGGCCCTCCAGGACTGACTTTGGACACCCCTGCCCTAGAGGTAACAAGGCACAGGTGACCTGGATTTAACTAATAAGGACACCTGAGGAAGAGCTAATGCAGATGGAAACACCGGGGCCTCTAGAGGCTCGAGAGCAAAAGAAAGAGGTAGAATGCTGAAACTTGTTATTAAATCTGTGTTTGACCATCTTTCTGCTTCTTTCAACAAATAATTTTAGTTCATCTCAATTTTATCTCCATCCTGCGAATTTCATCTGGTAAGTAGAGTCGATGTTATTATAATACCATGTTATTTACATAATTTTTTTTGCCAGAACCCTTGGATTGCCAGATAATATAATGTTTCCCATCCCAGTAACTGTCTAGAGTCCACAAAACTGATATACTAAATGGGCAAATATTATCTATAATAATAAACCCAAAAATGAGAATATGGGTGTGAAGCAAGAGGCACAGCTCTTTACACGTCTGTCATTTTCAAATGGTCATAAAGATTAGGGTTGGTTAGGATTAGAACTCTGCAGAACAGTGGATGGAGCATTGTTAAACACCAATTCTGTTCAATTCTGAATAGTTTATTCACTAAACAGGTTCTTTCTGTGTTACAGCTTATAACTATGAGGGATTTAGAACTCTAAGATCATCTCATGGTCCTGGATAAACTGAATGATCATCAATAATTTATTGATGAGCTCCCAAACCTTGATGATGTCCTTTGTAATCTGTGTGATAAGGAGGATACGGAGGCAGCAGCACAAGTGAAGTCACCTGAACCAAAGTCATCCATTGGAGGAAGAGAGTTTATGATGGAAATATTGACTATAAGAGGCCGAAATCACAGAGGAAGCAGTCAAACAAGAGTCAGTTTAGACCTTCTGGACTAGTTCTGGATGTTTTATACAATGTTTATAATAGCTGTGCGACAAATGGAAATGTAAATCTGAAAATGAAATCTGTAAATATTAACATGTAATTAAAACAATAATTGTTTCTGAACAGAATATATATATTCTTTTCTGTTTTCCTTTCGAAATAGCCTCTAGTTTCCGCACCTGAAATAAACAAGCATTTACACGCAAGTTAAAACCACAGAATTTTTAGACGGTGCTGTAAATAGCTATTTTAACAGGTATTTATTGGTTTATACAACGAATAAAATTCAATATTTATTTCCTGCATATCCACATATATACAGTACAGATAAATGTAAGTATAGCTTTAAATGACACCAGCACATTCTATTACAATGGGATTTAATCTGTAGGGTAAATTGCTTTACCCTTGATCATATCACACCTATTGTTGTTATTTACGACCAAATCCTTATTTCGAGTTAAGTGTGAGTCATATTAACACCTCACGCATCATATCACACCTCTTTTTGCTAATTACGGCCAAATCCTTATTTCGAGCTAAGTGTGAGTCATATTAACACCTCATACAGTCACTGAAAACACCAAGAGTATTGGTCAGATTGAAAAGATGTTCAACTAAATTTTACCTTCATGATTTGTGAAATTTTGCAATGTCTCAAGAGACATGGTCGGGTCTTTATAATGAACTATTCTAAATTATACAACTTGTTTTGCATGCTTTCAAATACTTAGACAAATCATCCAGAGGTAAAACAAGAATGGTGACAAAATTCCTCCTCTCACACCCTTATACTAACCCCAAGAGCAGAGATTTTAATGCCCCGCTTTACTTGCATTGTCTGGTTTAAAATTCTCACAATATATTCAGCCACTTTTCTTTGTGTCAACTTTCGAAATAGCTTTTCATGATTTACTCTATCAAAAGCTTTTGATGCATTAATGAAACACAAAAACACTGATAAGTTTTAACTCTGTACTTATTTACTATCTTAAAGAGAATATATGCACAAGCCAGTGCCATGTTTCGATTAAAAACCAAATTGATCAGCCGAGTTAATAAGCACACTTATCCTATCCAACAAAATTATTTCTAAAACTTTAGATAAAATACCGGCTAAGGTTATGGGTCTGTAATTGTCCAGGATACCTACTGGGCCAGCTTTACCTTTAATAACTGGCACTAATAACACAGACAACATCAAGTCTTCGAGTCATAAAACCACTAAACCAGACAGCTAAAAGAGGGCTATCCCAATTACTTCCAGCACATGTTTAGCAGAGATATGATCTCGACCACTAGCTTTGTCATCAGACAGCTTACTCATGGCATGATACACCTCGTGTGTTGTTATCAATATTGGATCATTTACTTCAATATTCCCCACGTAATGAGAGTTATTTTGAACACAGTTAAATAAGTTACAACAGTACTGCCTGCCTCCATAAGTCTGCAATATTATCTATTCCGGAAAGACCGTCTACAATGTAGGGAGAGGTGATCTCCAATTGTTAAGAGATCTCACTTCTGAACAAAAGTCTGTAATGTTACAATTCAACAGCTTCATGGCCGAACCTCGCATACTCTTAAGAATTAAATGTTTAGTCGATCATTAAGAATAACACGACAGTTTGCATCTTAGATCATTCAGCTATGTGTTGTTTCCTGGGGAACGGATAAAGAACGCGACGAATTCAACCAATCAGATGACGACTTTGAACGTGGTAAAGTTTTTCAGAAAGTGGGCTAAAGGTAGTTTAAAAAATCTATGTAGGAGTCTAAGCTTAAAAACGATTCAGGACTAATCTGAGAGAAACTCTGAGCAAGGAAAAGAAAAAAACTTTTATCTTAGTGAGGGGGCGGGCTGACACAGTCTTTTAAAGACTGTGATCAGTTGGTTGATCAAGAATGAAAAAACACACACAGAAAACAGTATAAAAAAATCTGATAAACCTCAAAAGTAATATGGTCATTTTATGCATTGCAACACATTTGTTCTCACTTTCTCGTTTCGTCCATTTTATCTGCTGCTAAAGAATCTCTTAAGTCTCTTTAATGTCCTCCACGCTACTCCTTAACTTTTAGACCTTAAGAGCTCTTTAAGGGTTAAGACCCTTTATGAATTACTTTTTTCTTTACTGGGATCTTTTCAGTAATTCTATGGGGAAACGCCCACATTTCTAAGAATTTTCTAAGAATTTTGTCACTATAGGAGCAACTCTTTGTTCTTCAAGAATACGTGACATCTAAGGCTGAGACTCTTACCTGCGAATTATCGGCACTTGAGTGCGTGAGACCAAAAGAAGGTCAGAACGTCACAGTGTGACCTCTCGGTACAGAAATGTAAAATATGGAGGCCTAGCTCCTGCTCATTTTAGCACGAGTGTGAGAACGATTTTTGCATGCTCAGTCTTGTCAATTCGCTTTAACGCACACACATAAAAACACATCTGCTACTATAACAATGTCAGGAATGGATCTTAAAAAGGCCTGACTGATGGGCGTACCAGGTTTCTCCTCCTCAAAGTAGAGAGAATCCCCCTGCAGGAACAGAAGTGTGGCACATGCTTTTCATTCTAGGTTTCTCTTAATTAACATAGCATGAGTAAGCAGCATTTATTTATGATTGTTTTGGTGTTGACCTGTTTATAGTGTTGAAAAAATGATAACGCATTGTCGATGAAGATAAAACTTGTCAAAGAATGTAGTGTAGTTTGTTTTTTACAGATTAGAGCATGAAAACACTGTTGCAGAAGATGCAAGAAACATGAAATCAAGCTTAGCTTTAAACCATAAAATATATATATATAAATTAACTGTAGCTGTTCGTCTGAAACTATTAAACAGTGTAACCCTTTGCATCGTCAGCAATCCTTTATTTTACATTTTAAATATGCAAAAATTATAGGCAAAAGTTACGGATCGCAGCTTCAAGAGGATGCACGTTTAAACATTTTAATCCTTCTTAACTTTTATCCTTTATATTTTATCTTTTGTAAGATATAGTTCTTGTATTAAGGGAATGTTGGGCATATGCGACAGTGACAAACTGTATCAGATGCTGTGGATGGGTGAATTCATGCATGAAAAAATAGCTCGTATGTGAAAACGGGTAATGTGAAGATGAGATCAAATCTGTTACCCTGGAAACGGAATTTGCATGAGGGACAAAACTAAAGCTGTCCTCATTGTTATTGAATGACTCACAAGAAAATGAATATTTTTTAAGGGTGTAACAGCTGCAGAGAATGAAAGGACAGGTGTGGGAAAGTATATTTTTCTTTTGTTTTAAAGGTGCAGCATACAGGAGAAATACTGTCACTTATTTGCCACTGATTTGGCAACAAACCAGAAGAAATCACTAACACATTAAGAATGTAACACATAATACTGGTTGAACGTTACCAGTGTCTTCTTGTAATAGACAGATTCCAATTTTCTTGGAAGATGACATAAAAAGAAGCATCTGAAACAGAACATCAAAAAAAGAGTACAATGAGTTTTTTTCTAAAACAGTCGTGAGTAGTTTAACCAGACGTAGTGCACAAAAAATCTGATCAGATTATTAAAGTTGAAACATGAATTCTTTATTAAAGTGGAATTAAAAGCTTAGCCATTTGTCATGGTGTTACGTACTGGATCAGATGAGCAGGTATTATCAGCCGATAAAACCTTTTTTGTTTCATCTTTCATATTTAATTTATGTAATTAAATGTAAACAATTTAGCAGGCACCCAGAAAAGCATGTTGTTTGTGATACACAGTTATCAATAATAAAAAATATAATGAACCCACAAATAATCTCCTCCATGTTTAAAAGTTATCAAGCAGGCGCTGTAGCTATGTTAGCTGCACATTTATGCTAAACTCTTCTTTCATCTCATATCACAGGTTCTGTGTTGAATTAACATCTTGTACTGTGAAGGTCAACAGAAGACAGTGAATCATTGTCATGTTTGTTAAAACCAGCTTGAGATGTTTCCTGCTGGAACCTCAGAATTCTTATGTCGGCCAAAAAGATTTTTCTATCATGACTGCACTGTTTAACATGTACAACATGTAATGATTGTTGTGTTTTGTTTTGTGTAATGTTGAAAAATGAAAAAGGAAGTTCCTGGTTTTATCATGTCTGTCACAGGTTATTTCAAACTTGTCTGACTTTCTTCCGCTGAACACAGAAGAAGATGTTTTGAGGAATGTTATTAACTGACCCCCTTCCATTGGTTTTGTGTCCATACAGTTTGTTATCAATCAGTTACCTTCTTTCTATTTCTGTTCTTTATCAGTCATTCAGATCAAAAATCTGAACTTCTTTTGAATTGTGCCGATCAGTTACCATCAATCTTCGGTTCAGTGAAAGAAAAATATGTTTTGCAGAAGAAAAAATGTGAGGCAAGTTTGGATGACAAGAGGGTGAGTGAATGATAACAGATCATTTTTTGGGGGGGATAAACTATCACTTTAACTTAGCTGAATTTTTAAAAAATTATATATTATATTTCAATTGTTTCAAAGTCCTGGCTTTGTGATATGATACAAGATATGTGATATGATACCTTTTTTTCAGAATAAACAAACAGTTCAAAAGAACTTTGTTTTCTTTCTATATCTGTTCTTTTTTAGTTCTTCAGATCAAACATCTGAACTTTTAAATGGGGACTTAACACTTCTTACCAGTCTTTAGACTGTTCTAAAAGCAGCTTTAAAGGAGAAAAAAACTGAAAAGTAAAAAACAGCACATTGCAGGGTGTTTAGAACAAGCAAGATCATTCTAGTAAAAAATATCTAATAATATCTAGTAAATGCAGTCTCCCGGTGAGGAAGCCAGCCAACAATACCCTGTGGTGAGGAACCCAAACTCCAATGATAAATAATTGGAGTAAGAAAAAACTTGGGAGAAACTAGTCTCAGCCGGGAGGGCCAGATCTCCTCTGACGTGTCAGTTACAGAGTAAATGTTTTTGAAGAACAGGGAGAGTTTATTAGTTGTGATTTAGGAAGTTTAATTTGTTGAAACTGTATGGGTCTTTAGCCTATACAGTATGGCTTATTAAAGTTATATTTATGTTTATTTAAACAAATTAAAATTTGATATGTCATTTGTATAAAATGCGAGTGAAAAAATTGGTGAGGAAGGATCATGGATTAAAGTGTAGAATCAAAAACAGCATTGTGAAGAATATTATTGTGGTGACAAGATTGCCATCATGGTTGCAACGAGAGAAACAGATCAAACACAACCTTATGGGGATAACAGTCTCATTCATAGATTTTAGTACGATTTGCTTTTATGCCAGTGATGGTTAGATTTAGGGGATGGGTTAGAGAAGGAAGTTAGTATTGCCACTCTCACCTGTGTTCTTACAGTAAGCACAGCAAATTCCCCAATCTTGTAAGGAAGTCAACAAATGTGAGCATGTTTTTTAACCCCTTTGATATGCATTCTCAACATGTCTATGAATCAATGGAAATTTAGCTGAAACTACTGCTTGTTACATGACGGCACCAGCAAGGCACCTTTTGTGAGAATTCAGCCTAAAATCATTTTGGTTTCCATCATTGCGTGACAGATGTTTGCTTCATACTGTCATCAAACCTATATGCAGGCAGCAGTTTCTGGTTAAAACTTAAAGCACATATCACACTAGTATGTACTGTATGTCAATCATAAATAATAAAAAAACACAGAAGTCAAGCCTTGCCACCTGCCAAGTTCTTAAAGACTAATTCATTTGTGCTTTACCATGCTTCTTTAACCAAATCCGATGACCAATGACTGATAACTGAATGGTTTATACGTCAAACTTGTGAGATGAGATTATTCCAAGTAATGTGTTTGATGCGACCTATCCCTTTCATCTTTAAAAAGGTGAAACCCAAGCGGCCGGAAGTAGATGTATTATTCATAGACCGGGAATTTGCATTTCTTTTTCTGTTACTTTTCCACTTAAACCTTTTCGCAATAAGGGAAAAAACGAGGTAAATAATAAAATAAATCATTTAGAATCTTACCCTTCACGGTTATTTGTTCCTGTAAGTGCATGTCCACATTATTGTAGGGTCTTCACAAATTGCAGGTTTGTTCAATTTGAACAAAAAACGATTTGTTCATGAAACTATCACCTTAACATGAAGGTGTCTTAAAGACGTTCATTATAACATTCTGTTCTTAAAACCAGCAATATAATGCATCTACTTTTTTTTGTTGGTTAATATCTAAATATTTATCATTTTAACACAATAACCAAATTTGTCTTTATGGTAAGAGCAGAAAAATCTTAGCCTTACATGGCCAGAGAGAGGTATAATATAGAGGTATCAATAATAATATCTCCAAATATTTAGCGGCAGACTTCTCAAATCTGAATTATGGACAAGTCATGGTCAGTATTGCGTCTTAGACGGTGTTAGAATAAATAAAACAATGTTGACTAACACGTTTAAAATAACATAACAGACATGTAGCAGACTGTACCAGTTCTGGAACCAGAAAGAAGAGGAAGAAAATAACTCAGTTCAAGGAAACCGAATGGGACATTTTTCTCTTCAGAAAAATGTAAAGATCCGCCTTGTTTACATTTTACCTTATTGAATGTGATGAACCATGACAGGTCAAGTGAATGATTTCATTTTTAAAGCATTGTTAGGCTTTTCATATTCGTGTGCCATGTGTAATGTTTTTTTATTTTGGTTTACCAGCAATACCCCTTAATAAGCAATTACACAATTTAAAAAGGGATTCAGATTTGATGTTTTACGTTGTATTGTCATTCCACCCATTCACTGAATTGCAAAACAAAAAGGACAATTTGCTAGTTAACAGTGCACAATAACTGATCAAAGTGGAGATAAACATACAATTTCAATAGAGTATTATTGCTGAGCATGGGCGGAACTTCATGTCTACAAATCTACCCATCTTCTTATCGCTACTCCCATCAAAATAATACATCATGTCACAAATCAAACATCATCTCAAACAGATTTGCTAATAAGGTGCTCATTGATGGGTGTATGTGTTATATTAGCAAATACACGCTGTGCTGTGTGTGTACTCTATAGACAAAGATGAACAATAATAAATATGTAGAACATTTTTGTAGCATGCAATACCCAGAATAATAATGATAATTATGCAAACAATGTTCAGTTTGTAAAGTGTTGTGGACATTGGAATGTCAGCACATCAAGAAGTAGTTTTGAATTATTATTTTAGACAGTAGTCTAAACAGTCCCAAACAAAAGTTGTTTCATGAAAATGACAGTTCATTACTGGCCGTCAAATGAATCGATTTAAACATCTTACACGTCCTTGTCATACCAAGGGATGACCATCTTAGTGTAGTGTCTCTTATAAAGTGAATGATAATAATTATAAAAAACGTACATAGAAATAATGATGATATTAATATGTAAAGTGTAAAATCAATGTACAGTATGAATGTATTATCTATTTGGATGTTAGTACAGCAAAACGCAAACAATACAGTTGTTCTTTGGTTGTTAAAATGAACATTATATAAACAATTCTTGTCATTCCTGACTATTATGTGTTGTTGCTGAGGCCTGACATTTTAAATTATGCGACCTTGTTCTTTGAATTTTTTTAAATGCCTAGCAGGTTGACAGGAGAATCTGATGACTTATTGCGCACGCAAATGAAAGAATTAAGGTAATGAACAACTGTATTGAAAATAACTAAGATTAATAGATCCTAATATACACTCACCTAAAGGATTATTAGGAACACCAAACTAATACTGTGTTTGACCCCCTTTGGCCTTCAGAACTGCCTTAATTCTACGTGGCATAATTCAACAAGGTGCTGAAAGCATTCTTTAGAAACGTTGGCCCATATTGATAGTATAGCATCTTGCAGTTGATGGAGATTTGTGGGATGCACGAAGCTCCCGTTCCACCACATCCCAAAGATGCTCTATTGGGTTGAGATCTGGTGACTGTGGGGGCCATTTTAGTACAGTGAACTCATTGTCATGTTCAAGAAACCAATTTGAAATGATTCGAGCTTTGTGACATGGTGCATTATCCTGCTGGAAGTAGCCATCAGAGGATGGGTACATGGTGGTCATAAAGGGATGGACATGGTCAGAAACAATGCTCAGGTAGGCCGTGGCATTTAAACGATGCCCAAATGACACAAAGGGGCCAAAAGTGTGCCAAGAAAACATCCCCCACACCATTACACCACCACCATAATTGCGTTAATGAGAAATTGAACAGGTGTTCCTAATAATCCTTTAGGTGAGTGTATATGTCCACTTTTGCAGTTGTTCCCTCAAAAATAATGATGAAAGCTGGTTGGTTCATTACTAGTAAATGACAAAAAAATTAAAAAAAAGAATAACAAAAACATTTAGTTATAATTTTGTGCACTTTATTTAAAATGTATATTTGTTTGTCAATTTGTATCAAGAATCTGAACTTTTAAATGAGGACTGAACACTTCTTACCAGTCTTAAGATTCCGAAGCAGCTTTACAGTTGAAAAACACTGAAATTTAAAACACAGCACATTGCAGGGTGTTTATACAACAAGCAAGATCATTCAAGTAAAAAATATATAATAATATATAATAAATGCAGTCTCAAGGTGAGCAAGCCAGCTAACAATGCCCATTGGTGAGGAACGCAAACTCCAATCATAAATAAATGGAGAAATTAAAAACTCGGGAGAAACCAGTCTCAGCCGGGAGGGCCAGATCACAGCTGCACTTAGATACTTTGATTCAAAGTTACAGAGTAGATGTTTATGAAGAATAGGGAAAGTTTATTAGTTGTGATTTAGGAAGTTTCATTTGTTGAAACTGTATGTTACAGTATGGCTTATTAAAGTTATGTTTATTTAAACAAATTAAAATGCTAAATGTCATTTGTATAAAATGCGAGTGAAAACATTGGAGAGGAAGGATCATGGATTAAAGTGTAGAATCAAAAACAGCATTGTGAAGAATATTATTGTGGTGACAAGATTGCCATCATGGTTGCAACGAGAGATACAGCTCAAACACAACCTTATGGGGATAACAGTCTCATTCATAGATTTTAGTACGATTTGCTTTTATGCCAGTGATGGTTAGATTTAGGGGTTGGGTTAGAGAAGGAAGTTAGTATTGCCACTCTCACCTGTGTTCTTACAGTAAGCACAGCAAATTCCCCAATCTTGTAAGGAAGTCAACAAATGTGAGCATGTTTTTTAACCCCGTTGATATGCATTCTCAACATGTCTATGAATTAATGGAAATTTAGCTGAAACTACTGCTTGTTAGATGACGGCACCAGCAAGGCACCTTTTGTGAGAATTCAGCCTAAACTAATTTTGCTTTCCATCAGTGCGTGACAGATGTTTGCTTCATACTGTCATCAAACCTATATGCAGGCAGCAGTTTCTGGTTAAAACTTAAAGCACATATCACACTAGTATGTACTGTATGTCAATCATAAATAATAAAAAAACACAGAAGTCAAGCCTTGCCACCTGCCAAGTTTTCAAAGACTAATTCATTTGTGCTTTACCATGCTTCTTTAACCAAATCCGATGACCAATGACTGATAACTGAATGGTTTATACGTCAAACTTGTGAGATGAGATTATTCCAAGTAATGTGTTTGATGCGACCTATCCCTTTCATCTTTAAAAAGGTGAAACCCAAGCGGCCGGAAGTAGATGTATTATTCATAGACCGGGAATTTGCACTTCTTTTTCTGTTACTTTTCCAATTAAACCTTTTCGAAATAAGGGAAAAAATGAGGTAAATAATAAAATAAATCATTTAGAATCTTACCTTTCACGGTTATTTGTTCCTGTAAGTGCACGTCCACATTATTTTAGGGTCTTCACAAATTGCAGTACCTTACAGATGTGTCAGACAGATTTGTCTAGTAGGTTTGACTGACAGAAAAATAAAAGCTTTGTTCATGAAATTATCACCTTAACATGAAGGTGTCTTATAGACATTCATTATAACATTCTGTTCTTAAAACCTTAAGACAAAATAATGCATCTACAAAAAAAAATTCGGTTAATATTTAAATGTTTATCATTATAAACTAGCTAAACATTTATGCAGCTTTTAATTTTAACACAATAACCAAATTTGTCTTTGCCTAACATGACCAGAGAGAGGTCTGTCAATAATAATATCTCCAAATATTTTGCGGCAGACTTCTCAAATTTGAGTCATGGACAAGTCATGGTCAGTATTGCCGTCTTAGACGGTGTTAGAATAAATAAAAATAATGTTGACTAATATGCTTAAAATAACATCACTGACATGTAATACATCTCATAAGCACGGCCCTACTAGCTGTGCCAGATCTGGAATCAGAGGGAAGAGGAAGAAAATAATTCAGTTCAAGGAAACATTTTTCTTTTCTGAAAAATTTGTAAGTCCGCCTTGATTACATTTTAGGACATGAACCATGACAGGACAAGTGAATGATTTCATTTATTAAAGCATTGCTAGGCTTTTCATATTTGTGTGCCAGTGTTATGTTTATTTATTTGGTTTACCAGCAATACCCCTTTATAATACCCCTACACAATTAAAAAAGGGATTCAGCTTTGAAGTTTTACGTTGTATTGTCATTCCACCCATTCACCGAAATGCACAACAAAAAGGACAATTTGCTAGTTTACAGTGAACGATAACAGATCAAAGTGGAGATAAATGTACAATTTAAATAGAGTAGTCTATCAGTCCCAAACAAAAGTTTTTTCATGAAAATGACAGTTCATTACTGGCCGTCAAATGAATTGATTTAAACATCTTGCGCGTCCTTGTCACAACAAGGTATGACCATCTTAGTGTAGCGTCTCTTATAAAGTGAACGATAATAAATAAATTGTACATAGGAATAATGATGATATTAATATGTAAAGTGTAAAATCAATGTACAGTATGAATGTATAACCCATTTGGATGTTAGTACAGCAAAATCCAAACAATACAGTTGTTCTATGGTTGTTAAAATGAACATTATATAAACAATTCTTGTCATTCCTGACTGTTGTGTGTTGTTGCTGAGGCCTGACATTTGAACTCATGCAACCTTGTTCTTTGAATTTTTTTACGATGCCTAGCAGGTTGACAGGAGAATCTGATGACTTATTGCGCACGCAAATGAAAGAATTAAGGTAATGAACAACTGTATTGACAATAACTAAAATTAATAAATCCTAATATATATGCCCACTTTTAAAATTGTCCGTAGGGTGTGAGTGCGTGAGTGAATGAGTGAGTGTGTGTGCCCTGCGATGGGTTGGCACTCCATCCAGGGTGTATCCTGCCTTGATGCCCGATGACTCCTGAGATAGGCGCAGGCTCGCCGTGACCCGAGGTAGTTCGGATAAGCGGTAGAAAATGGATGGATATATGCCCACTTTTGCAGTTCAGAAGTTTGTTCTAATAAATGACAAAAAATCTGAAAAAGAAGAATACCAGAAACATTTACAAATCATTTTGTGCACTTTATTTAAAATGTATATTTGTTTGTCTATTTGTATTTGTTTTACACTTATTTTTTGTAAGAAAAATAAGTGTTAATGGAGAAGTTGTTTTGGTTTTATATTATTGTTTCTGAACAAAAAACAGTTTTTAAATGTTGTTCTCCAATAATAATTTTGTGGGAATTTTATGTCTATAAATTAAGTTCATTGCAGCGATAAGAATGTAGCTTTTATTTGGCTTAAAAGTGTTTAAAATCTGTACGGGGTTGGAACACAGTCGTGGCCAAAAGTATAGCGGTGACATAAATGTTTTGCAAAGTTTTTGCTTATGCTGTTTATAGACTTTATGCAGAGTGATCGGATGCATTTTTAATAATGATCTCCCCAGATGTCAACCCCATATAGAGAACCTTTGGTCAATCCTCAAAAAGCAAGTGCAAGCAGAACCGCATAAATTGTGATCAAATCCGAGCACTAATAAGGCAAGAAAGGCTCGCCATCAGTCAGGATTTGGCCCAGAGATAACATCCAGCATGCCAGAGCGAATTAAAGAGGTTGTGAAAAACAAGGCTCAACACTGAAAATATTGATTCTTTGTATATATAATGTTTATGCCAATAAATGCTTTTATAACTTAAAATATGCTTATCCAGTTTTTCCAGTAGCTATACAATAGAAACATGTGGAAAAACTATCTACAAATGCATAAGCAGCAAACTTTGCACAACAAAAGATGAAGATGTTCAAATACATGCTTCTAAAAGTCAAAAGTATCATATCGATATCGGTCCTACTGGCCCTGTATTTATTTGGAGTCGGATTAATATCCAATTTCGCAATATCGCCCTTCCCTAGTCAATAGACCAGTTGCTGGTCATAGCAGTGATGTCGGTATTATGCCAAAGTACATTATCAGTACAATGAAAATTAAGAAATGCCCCTGCTGTATATATAAAGGTATGTTTAGCATCGATTTTGTTTTACACTTTTAGTCACTTTCCTAGTTACAATTTTACATGTCAAGCATATAAAAGCACTAATTTTAAATCTTGATAAATGTATCATCAGCTTTCACATTGATTTCACTTTATAATTCAAAGTAACATCACAAGCATAAATCCCTCTATAGATGTTTTAACAGCAAGGAATATTTTTGAGTATTTTAAAAAAAAAAAATGCCATTTATAGGCTACAAATGCTGTCCGTCACTTCTGTGCAAGACTGAGTTCAAATAAAAGGCTCGTTCTCTAAAGAATCCCTTCATGGTTGTGAAGTGCTTTATTCAGAGGTAAACAATGATGTGTTGAGGAGGGGGGAATGGAGTGAAAACAGTGGATGGGAAACATTATATTGCTCCAACTTCACATTAACAAAGTGGATTGAAAGTGACCTATTTGTCAGGTATGGTGACCCAAACCCGAAATGTGACCTCTGCGTTTAACCCATCCAGAGAGTTGTAAACACACGTGAGTCCAATTCTCTAACCACTAGACAACGACTGCATTTAAAACAAAAGAACTGCGCAGATGTCTGCAGATGTCATAACAAATAGCACTAAATACACACACCTTATCCTCTTTTGAAGTCCACTGCGCACATCGAGGCCGTGGATTGAAGAACGAGTTTAAAAAGTCAGAGTAAAAGACGGGGCTGAGCCGAAGCCTGCCGCTGAAGTGCGTGAGCCCTTAGAATCGCCCTAATCCCCCGGCGCCCCTGGGTCGAGGTGACTCCTTGTCCGGGGGCGCGGGAATGCAAAACATTTGTTTGGCGAGTCATGTGAATATGTGCATCATGTCAAATTCGAAAAGGATTGTATTGTCGAAAGAGCTTATGATAAAAGAGACGCTTGTGTTTGATAGATATCCGTTTAGGCTCATGTGTAATCAGAGTTAAGTGGAGGGGTCATTCACATTTCGCGTCTTCTGCAAATGTAGACAAGCGCGCTCAAATAGGGCGACACGGTCGAGATGCGGTGAGGGGCTCCCTTTTTCTAGGACCTTCGGCGCCCCATCGAGATGAAAACATTTCAACTTTTCAGAATGCCGCACGCGAACCGCGGGTCATGTGACAAGAACCAGCCCACCAATATTGACAAGCTCAATAAGGATGGAGACACAGATGATCACAGCATAAATAAATCTAGTAGCAGAGTTATTGCAAGGTATTTTCAGTGCATATAAACCATATAACATTTGTTTACCTCCTCGTCTCAACGACTAGAGTGGCTCATAGTTGCTTAGCAAGGACAGACGGTAGGAGAGCTCAAACTCCTAGGCGCATATGGAAAAAATGATAAAGCAGTGCGCCTCGCGTTTTACGCGCGCCCCTAGTCGGGTGTTTTGTGAACGCGACCGTCTATTTTATCATAAACCCTTTCGACGCGCCTGCATCAGGCACGTATTTTTATGCGTGATGCACATGGGTTCACATGACGTGCCGAATACATATGTGACCCTCAACAACAAATCCAGTCTTATGTTTCAATTTTTCGAAATTTAGATTTATACACATTCTGAAAGCTGAATAAATAAGCGTTCCATGGATGTATGGTTTGTATGGACATAACCATATTTGATCGAGATACAACTATTAAACTCGGGACCTAAAGGTGAGCATATGTCACTCTGGAATCTGAGGGTGCAAAAAAATAGAATATTGAGAAAATTCTATGAATATGCTAATCGGAGGCGCTCAGGGCCCTGTAGTCAGAGCAAGCAGTTGCCTAGGTCCTCAGGCTGTCTCCAACTCTGGTGAACATAATGTCAAACTAATGCAACAGTGTCACGAAAGCGTATACGCAGCAGTCTACTTGAGTATTAACTGCACAAACCAGCGGTCCTCACATGCAGAGCGAGTCGCGCGACGCATGTCCCCGCAAATCTCCTTTAAAGTCTTTCCCGTTGTTTGTCACCATAGATTATAATTTTTACGCCATTTAAAACGCATGACCATTTAAACTTTCTAATGATGTCTCACTTGAAGTGCGCGCACAGACGCCAGTTCTCATACAATGCAAGCTAGGCTACAAGCAAATTCACTATCGCGTATTTTTGGCGCATCTTATAGCCAACTACTGTGAAATACAATGTTATGTCAAAAAAACATTAAATATATTCTATATCAATAGCCTACATCTCGCTTCACGTGGAGTAATTATCACACTGTCTAACAGCCCTTCCCAAAGTCCGGACTGAGGGAATTCGCTCCGCACAGTACACGCACAGGCACCCGACTCGCACAAACCGGTGTATGGGACCGATCACGCAAAAAGCATTTTTTGCTGTTAGACGCGACTCTTTTTAACTGTTTTCAGTTGACAGAGAGCGTTTTGCGCGCTGCTGATGCGCACCAGGCGTCTTTATTAGTGTTTACCGACTTCTTCAGGTAAAGCGCATTTAGATAAAATGTTGCCGGTACATCCCCGCGAGCGCGTGGTTTTGCTTTGCCGAACAAAACCGCGCATCCAAAACTCTGTTACTGTTTCAGACTGCCTGGGCATATGAAAATGGATGTCGTTTGTCCGTAAATATTTGCATAGTTTGTTGCCCAGACGGACATTTATGCTGCACAATTCACCAAAAGTTACATTGAAGTTCTATTTCATAAGCAGAAAATATGTAAATGAGATCGGCTTTTTGCATTTTGTTGTATAAAAATGCAGCACTTTACGCAAGTACGACTAGATGACGCCATGATGATTAGCATATGAAGAGTTGATTTGCAAAAAATAACTTGTACACAATATGTTCAAAAAAATGTTTTTATCGTGCATTCAAATTAATATCAATGAAACTGCAGTTGGGTTATTTTGATTAGGTGATTATATAAAATACAGCTAACCAACACAATAAAAAACATGATTAAAAATGAAACCGAGTTATCTATAAACTCTTCATATAGAGTTTGTTTGTTTTTTCAACGTTGTTTTGAATGTTTATTAAAAGCAAATTTTGTAATATTTTTGTCCCGGACCTTTGACGTTGACAAGAATTCAGATTCGGAACTTTAAATATAAACTTTGAGAACCCCTTGACAACCGTCGGCATTACATTATCCCACAATGCTAATGAAACAACAAAATACAACATCAGTTTTGTATCCTTATTTGTACTGTGATTATTTAATAATACAATAAAGAATAATGTTAATTTCTACAGGATACAGCGTTTTTATTAAAATGCCACTGGAATGTTAAATAGACCCACTGTACCTCATAGTAAAATCAAATCGTGAAATAAGATTTAGTTAATAGTCTGTCATTCTTTCTTTTGAAGTGGAACATACCTAAAGTATAAACACTTGTCCCTAAAGAGAATAAACACTTTTCTACAGCTGACTGTTTTTAAGAAATTAAAATTGTGTTTTTTCCATTTTAAATATATATGAGTTTATATTCTACACATATCCAAAAGACCGGACAAGTAATGGAAAATGAAAGTGTTCCTGAATTTTTTTTAAATCATTAACTTGTTAATTTTTTGCAGTGTATTAAAATACTTTATTTATTCTTAAAGGTGGAGGGGATGGGGGTGATGTGATGGGCCTCCAAAATAAATTTCGCTTAGGGCCTCCAAATGTTTAGAACCGGCCCCGGAGGAGCCGTGGCAGCCCAACGCTAAGAACCCGGTTTGTTTTAACACTTTTAATGGGCTTACCAGTGTAATGACGTTGTATGCGATTTTGATGTGTATACGATCCAAACACAAAAATAAGGGTATGATATATTTAAGGTAGGAAACTTACAATATAACTTTATGGAACATGATCTTTAATGTTTGGCATACAAGACAAATCGATCATTTTGACCATTATATTGTTTGGTTGGCTTTTGCCACAAATATTCTCGTGATAATTTACCCAAGATTTACCAGCGTCACATATTTTGACATGACGAGCCCCACACATGACGGGCTAAATACATGTTTTGAAGACCTTCGCATTCTTGTGCCCCTGGGAGAGGAGTGACTGCCCGCCACAACAGATATATAGATGCATCCGCCTTCTTATTGAAGGCATGTCTCCCCGCACGTTCTAAGATGACTACATATCAACCAACAATGACAGTATGACAGCTTATAATTGCACTGTGTAATTTTTTTGTTTGTTTAGTTTTCCCACAAACGCAAAATGTAATGATTACCTTCATGATTAAAGAGGAGAGAAATCCTGACCTTGAACCAGCTTTCTTCATGTGACTTTATTTGTTGCTGGCATGCGTGCACTTGACAAGCGACCTGCCTCTTCAATTCAAAGTGACTGGTCAAAATAAATTCACCAACTCTTCTTGAACATCTTAAGTCAACTTTATTTTTTATCGCTTCTTTCATTTGAATTGTAGCTGTACAAGTATGTTAAAAACACATGTTAATATATATATATATATATATGGATTTTATTTTCCTTACTTAATTTTTCATATTTTTAAAAAAATAAAGAAAGTAAGGAAAATAAAATGCATATTTGCACATATACACACGTATACAACTAACCTACATAGGCATTGTTTATTAGTTACACAACACATGGTTTTATTGCACAATTTACAAAAGATGAACTACATGGCTTTAGAACTCATGTTCAGTTGAATTTGACTCTGCCCATTTCTCAAAACTTCCTCAGCACATGTTCATGCTGACGTAAATCAAACCACAAAACGATGTATAATTACTAGTGTGACACATGTCATCAAATTTCCATTTACAACAACAATAATAATAGCACCGAATGGGTGTAAATCTTTCTAGCATAACATCTGTAAGCTAAAAAGAACTTGAAGTTACAGTGAAAACTTCTAGTATGTTTGTGTACGATTCAAATGAAACAAATGAATAAATGATTCAAACGAATAAACACACTCGTGTTTTTTAGACACCACGTTAAATGTGAGCCGAAGATGAGTCAGGCACACCGAATAAAACACGCCGTGTCATCGCTAATTCAGCTTTAATAGTATTACTGTACAATTAGTAGACTTAGTAGAAAAAATATGTTCAGTTATTTGTAAGACTGATAAATAAATAAAAGGAAATAAAAGGAAATGAAAGCTATTTTAACAATTTTTATTAAGAAGATCTGGTTTGAGTTGGTTTCATTTCGAAAATATTTTACCCTTTAGGGGCTGAGACTATGGGCAGGCATCTATCACGTGATTAAGAACTACAGATGCTCGTGCTCGAGTATATACAATCAGTCTAGTCTGCTGATGTTCAAGGGAACGTTGGCATCACCATGGAAAAGCATGACACTAACGAATCCAGGTAATTAACAAAAACTCTCCTGCTTTAAAACTGTTATAGCCTGAACGATACTTTTGTCTTGTTTGGTAACATTAATACATTTCAAAACAGAGGGCTACAATTATTTAAAACTGTTGATAAGTATGATCATAAACATTTGAATATATCGCAAGTTTGGTTCCAAAATGACATAACCACGTAAAAAAAAGTAAAAAAGTATTTTTTATTATGATATGTATTATATTTTTTAATATATTATTATTGCTTAAATCAAAACAAAGCAACTGCAGTTTGATTGATAATAATTGCAATGAACAATAAACAAACATGATTATTGAACATCTTTTAAAACGGAGATCTCATTTTGGAACCAACCACTTTATTTGTACAGTAATCTTATATACGTTATATTTGCAAATCCATTTTTTTCTTTTTATCCTATATCTATATCTTCTATTTTTTTCGAATAATTTTCATTATTTCCCTATTTGCATCCTGTTACTTATATTTGATGTAATAGTTGACCACCCGTGCTTGGAGGGGGGTTAACCCCTGTTTTTTTAGAACTTGAAGTGATCGTGAATACTATTTAAAAATAACAGATTACACATCATCATCACAAATACTATTTTCTTATACAAACAATTGACGAAAATGTATATACAAATATCGTTCTTGTTCATGTTATTTCTGAGCATCATACACGTTCTGTCAAGTTAAAACAAAAAGAGCAAACGCTGCTTGTAATATACTTATAACGTTAGCTAAAGTTGATACAAACGTCAGTGCGCGTTATTTATGTTGTTCCAGGTGCCTTGTGTTGTAGTTTGTGTTGTTCCCTATCTTATATTGTACAGTTTAGTAAAAAAAGAAACCGCGGGTTCGCCAGTTGATACGATCGTTAAGAAAAGTTAGAAAAAGTTCTACATTTTACAATTATATTTGACAAGTTGTAGGCACTCACTTCTAAAGCGCGTCCCAGCACGACGGGAAACTTTGTCCGATAGGGAAACTGTTTCCCGTGCAGTCCGTTCCTCCCCACATTTTACCTGGCCTCTCGCACCATCCTCCCTACTGTCTCTCTCTCTCGGCTGTTATCCGTTATCATATTTTTTCTTTTAGACATGTTTTGCTGATTTAGTCGTTTTACTGTGTGTAGGTCTACTGCATATATGTCTGAGGTTTCTAAACATAACAAATTTGCACATTATTCAGAGTCAGATTTCTCAAGTTTTAAAAGTGCAAAAGAAAGAAACAAAATGTACTGTTGAGTCAGCAATAGTTAAATCACTTTTGTTCTCTCAAATTAATTTGACAATCTTTTCGCGCTTTATTTATATTTTTATTTAGCAAACAACAACCATGGGACACGTGCAGAAAAGTCCCAGTCATTCAAGTTGAGCAGAAGCCAAAACCAGCTGCGAGGTGTTTGAAATGGTTCACCTGTATCATTGTTGCCATACTTGTATTTGCTCTTGCACTGCTAAGTAAAGTAAGCTCCTTTATTTAATCTGACCTAATTTATTTTATGAAGTATACGATTTTAATTTTCTGATGTTTTGATGTTTTTTGTTTTAATAGACATCATTTCTGCTTTTGATAACTTTTGGGAACAAAAATTCCACATTTGTAGAGCACAATGTGACAGCTCTTCTAGGAACTGGCTTTGTTTTGGTTGCACCAAATGTTTTACTTCTGATCAAAAGTATGTGGAAAATCCTGTTCAAGAGTACAGGCATACCTCCTAAAAAGGTTTTGTTGGTAAGCACATATGTTACGTTTGATCCTGTTGTTCATTAAAACTTTTACAGACTTAAAATTAATGGACGTCATAATTTTTTCTATACCCTAATTTTATCAATGAGAGTGTTTTCATGTCCTGTTTTTTTCTAGGTACTTGGTATCGAGTTCCTGGTAGCATTAGGAGCTGCAGTCCTTACAATCGTAGCCATGCCACATTTTGACATTGTCAGTAATGTGACGATTCTGAACAGTGTGAGTATCCTGTCTGCCGTGTTCCAAGTGGTCGCTCAGTTCTTTGATGGAGATAGGAAACGCTATATAACAATACCTGTGTGCTCCATTGTCCTCATCATCCTGGGTTACATCCTCTTTGCAATCAGTTATCTGATAATTGAAGAAAGTACACCTGAGGTAAAAATATCAGTCGGACTTGCCATCGTGGGAACCATCTTTGTTTCTCTGAACTGGTGGGAGAACTTTAGCTCACTCTTTAGGATCAAGCTTCTAGGGGACATTTCTCGAGACATTGAGAAGTCCCGTAACGTGGTCGACATCTTCTCCAGTCTGATCAGAATTCTGGTTACTGCGGCTGTGCTTGGAGCTTATGTCCCTTTGTCAGGCCAGGACTGGAAGTCATCACTGTTTTTGTTCCAAACACCCACAGTTGGTTTGCTGGTGGCTGTCCAGATTCTGTCCTCTGTCATGTGCCACTGGTTTGTGGTTGTGGCCTGCAAGATGCATTTTCTGCGCCGCAGCTTTGTCATGCCCATGTACCTGCTGTCATTCGTCGTATTGATTGTGTTTTTGGTTCCAGTTCAATTTATGCCCTTGCAGTCTAAACCGAATTCCACCTATTGTGAGAATATTCAGCAGAATTCTAATGACCACTGGGTGAACATGATGATAAAGGACGTTGTAAGAACTGTGTGTACAAGAGACATTGTGGTGAACATGAAGAAAGAAGGACTGGTGTTTATGGGCATCTCATCTCTGAGCTTGTGGCTTGGACTCATTCTCAGTACAATTTATGTCTGTTACCTGAAGATCCAACGAATTGAAAGGACCAAAGATTTGTTTGTGCGGCGCATGTATGAAGGAGCTTTTCTGGAACAGTCCATGTTGCTGAACACCCGTTTTGAGGTCAAAAAGAAAAACAAAGAGAAATCGTAAGTGTTCTTCCTTTCTATACCAAAAAAAAATGTTTATTTACAACTTACTAAATTATTGTTTTCGTCCTCAGACTACAGGAAACCATCAGGGTGTTTCTGTGTGGAACAATGTGGCATGAGAACTATGATGAAATGATGAGTATAATCATTTCTATATTCAGGTAAACACAAAGTTTGAGTTCAGTCAACTTTTTCAGATGCACATAAATTCAGCTACATAATAATATTATTTGCCTTGCTACTAGGCTAGACAAATACAAACCAAAGGCTGAAAAGAAAAGCGATGTGGAGTTTGAGTTCCACATACATTTTGATGATGCTTTTAAGGATGTCAACCATGGACGTCACATCAATGAATATGCTGAAACCCTTACGGACGTAATAAAAGAAGTTTACACGTAAGAACTGGACTACAGTCGAATGTGTTTACTGGGAGTGTGAACAAAACATAACCTCAAATTGTTGTTTCTATGCATCCATTAGCATTTTCAGAGATTTTGAGCCGTGTATGTTTAAGAAAAAGGAGCCCCTCCCTGAACAGAAGATCACAAATACTCCATATGGCGGTCGGCTGGAATACACTCTACCGAAAGGCAACGTGTTGACCGTTCACCTAAAAGACAAGAAAAAAATCCGTCACAAAAAAAGATGGTCTCAGGTACTATTTATTGCTGCGAAAACAGATATGGACAATATGTTTTCTATTATAAAAAAATAATTTCATCAATCTTATTTATTGACAGATCATGTATCTTTACTACATTCTTGGGTGGAGACTAAACGGAAAATACTACAAAATGTTTGAGGAAGGTGCTGAAAAGAAACTCCTAGATAATTCTTTCAAGGTTAGTCGACTTATATGATTATTAACATCACTATGCAATCATTTTCATCTTGCTCCTGGAGACTCTCAGGAGTAGGACATGACGCTCCTATCGGCCAGTATTGATCATGTTTGACTGTGTTTTTCAGAAAGAGAAAGAGAACACATACATTCTGGCTGTGGACGGTGATACTGACTTTCAGCCGTCTGCAGTGATGCTATTGATTGACAGGCTTAAACTCTACCCGGAGGTGGGGGCTGCCTGTGGCAGGATTCACCCTACAGGTCCAGGTGGGATAAAATAAACAAAACATGGTCTTATAATTTCATGTTCAGACACATTTTATATCCACTGAGTTACTGTTTATCTGTAGAAATAGAACTGTATAAATCAATTTAGAAAAATGTTCATATCTCTAATAAAGGTCCCATGGTGTGGTACCAGAAGTTTGAATACGCGGTAGGCCACTGGCTGCAAAAGTCTGCCGAGCACGTGCTTGGTTGTGTCCTGTGCAGTCCCGGATGTTTCAGTCTTTTCAGAGGCTCCGCGCTCATGGACGACAACGTTATGAAGACATACTCAACCAAAGCCACTGAGGCCAGTCACTTTGTCCAGTATGATCAAGGTAACCTAGCTGCAGCGAACCACTGACAAAAGTTTTGATCCGATTCCTTAAACAAATTCACCTCTAACTCATTCTGTGTTGTTATGTCAGGTGAGGACCGCTGGTTGTGCACTTTACTGCTGCAGCAGGGATGGAGGGTGGAGTACTGTGCGGCCTCTGATGCCTACACGAACGCTCCGCAGGATTTTAAAGAATTCTACAACCAGCGCAGACGCTGGGGACCTTCAACCTTGGCCAACACCATCGACCTATTGGGTTCGGGAAGTCTGACTGCCGAGAAAAACAGCTCCATTTCCAAACTGTTCATCTTGTACCAGGTTTTTAGCACAGGAGCGTCCATCTTGGGCCCTGCTACCGTCTGTCTGATGATATCTGGTGAGTTGAGGATATTTGTGGATTTATCTTCGTTACTAAAATGCTTATTAAAAGAAAATACTTTCAGTAAACAACAATATTTGTATACCTTGTTTTAGTGTGCTTCGTAGTGTTTTGTGAGAACGATATTCACTATTATTGAACACTTTTTTTTTTATCTTACAGGAAGTTTTATGTTCATCTTCGGAACACCTGGAAATTGGGCTCTTGTATTGGCTGTAGTGCCCCCTGCTGTCTACATGTTACTGTGTTTCAAACTAAAACCTGACACACAGATTACTATAGCAGCAGTCATGAGCGTTATCTACGCATTTCTCATGGCAGGAACGATTCTCTCGATCATAGGTAACTGTGATAGATAGCCTATCTTAAACTTTCAGGTAAAGAAACAGGCTTTTTTGAATGAAATCTTTTTCTACTGTTAACCCTCACAGGTGATTTGATTAGGAATAACACTTTCATTACCCCGAGTGGCCTGTTTCTCATCGGCATGGTGCTGTTGTATCTCATCACGGCTGCTCTGCACCCTCAGGAGTTCTCACTGATCATCTATGGACTTTTATACTTCCTCTGCATTCCTAGTGGCTATCTGCTGTTAGCCATTTATTCCATGGTCAACCTGAACATTGTCACTTGGGGTACACGTGAGAGCAGTGGGCAGAGTAAGACGTCAGCTGTCAAAGCCATTAAGAAGCAGTTCATGCAGGCCTCATGTTGCAAATGTCCATGCTTGACATCTTATGACGTTATGAAGGAAGACGCAGCAGCTGAAGCCATAACAATGACTGAAATGCCACAAGTTGAAGTTCCTGTAGGCATAGAAAGGTAAAAACATCAACATTGGTCATACTATTTCATGACACTTTCTGTCTTTTGTGTTGTTAATAACGGTTAAATAAATATTTGGGTTATTTCATTAAAGATTTATATTAATATACTTGGACTGATAGTAAAATTGTTATTCTTACTCTCAAGTTCAGCGGAGAACTCACAAGTTTCATATCAAAGTAAGTACTGCGTGCCGTCCATACTCATATTTTTTATTTAAAAGGAATGAGTAGTAAACTCTTATGTTTAATTTCGCTAGGTTGGATTGCCCGTCTGCAGGAGAAACCTTACAGTTTTCCACTGTCTGAGACTACACTCACAATGGTAAGAATAATCCTTGAAAACATGTTTTTAATGTTCTTCCTGGTGATGGATTGTAATAGCTGGGATTTGTCTTCTTGTGATAGGAAGAAACTGAGTTCTGGACAGAGCTGCAGGCAAGATATCTAGAGCCACTTAAAGAAAATAAAGAACAACAGGAAAAAGTTGCGGATGATCTAATAGAACTTAGAAATAAGGTAAGCGTGTGCAAACATGACTTTGAGTGGTTTTAAATGTGTTTTTTAGAAATGAAAGAAAGCTAATGAAAACTGTCAAAAATGTGGCAACAAGATCCTTCCTTCTTTTTCCATACAGGTGACATTTGCATATTTCTTCTGCAATGCAATTTGGTTAGTTGCAACTTTTGTCCTTCAAGCTATTGGTGACACAGTGTCCATAAAGATCCCAAAGATTTATCCTAATGGGACTCAGTCTACGACAGAAATGTTTTCGCTTGATCCCATTGCACTGATGTTTCTACTGGGCTTTGCTGCATTGCTAATACTGCAGTTTTTTGCAATGATATACCACAGGTAACAAAACATGCCACAAAATGTGTCAATCATATTTTAGAGTATTTATAAACAAGCCTATTATATTATGATAAATAATTAAACAGTTCAGTTGAATTACATCTTGGTAAATATTGTCAATGACTAGTTAGATAAGCTATTGTCATGTTTTGTTTCAGAATCTATACATTGATCCATTTCGTGGCGTATGTGGGTACAGACACCAAAGCTTACAAGAAACGCACCAAAGCTAATAAAAAATTTCAGGTCAGTTATTGGATCATTTTCTGAAGTTTGTTTGTTAGTAATCCACTTTGAAAATAAACATATGTAAATCTGAATAGGCTTCACGCGTCTCAAGTGAGTCAAGTGTACCACAGAACCGAGATGACCTTGATGACCTTGATGACCATGATGACCATGATGAATATGATGATCAAGATTACCAAGATTACCAAGCTGAGAACATCTATGATTAATGCCATCTCACATCGAGTCTATAAATGTGTTTCCTCAAGTACCTTCCATTTTTTACAATTACAAGAGCTCAATTTTGCACAGTGAGTTTAAAATACATATGAAGTTATTAGAAATATGACATGAATACCCTTGCCATGTTTTATTTATTGAATGTATTATTGTAAACATTTATTTTATCATATACATATTTTTTTAATGTTTATATTATGTATTATTCTATTTATTATTCTGTTTACTCTATAGTACTGTTTTGTTTTGTATGTATTGCTATGCCTTGCTTTGCTATTTAAATGTTTTGACCATGTTGAAGACACAATGATTGATACCTCATCTAGATTGATCTGACAGTATGATGTGACGCTGTTAAATCAGTAAACAATTACATAAATCCAGTTCAGTTTCTTGTTCAATCCAACATTCATACAATTCAAATGGGTAACTCAACGTTTTGACATAAGGAATAAAGGATAGCAAAATAGAATTAGGAGAGTGTATTTTAGAAGTATATTTTAGAAAATAATTTGTACAACTACAGTTAATTATGAAGGCCAATTTGATAATGTGAAAGGAACATTGTGATTGTGTTTGGTATGGTATGGTATGGTATTTGGAAATATCGTATACAAATGCAATTTATTTCTTCTTGCCATATTAGACAAACTCAGATTAATGTCTAGGAACTACAATTTGTCAATAACAACATAAAAGCATCAAACAGTCATAACCTGCCTATTAATTATAGGCTACAGGAAATTGTAACTAAGGTTTGTAGAATACAGTTAAATCGGTTAGCAAAAAGTGATATAAAATGCTTAACAGATCAGTGGATCAATGTAACTGTTTCTGAAATCTACTTTCAAAATGTAATCCTGAGATAAATAATAAGATTATGAATATTAAATTATAGTTTTTGAGATACACCCTTCAGGTTTTTATTTATAATTAAATAGTGAAATAAGGAGTTTATGGAATATGTTTTTTTAACAATATTTTTTTTTTATTGTAATATAAAAATGCCAAAGGTTGGCTTTCTAAACATTAATTTCAATCTTTGACATGGTAATCAGTCAGTATTTAAGATATAAAGAATGTTCGGAAACACTTTCCTTGAAACAGGTATGTACATTGCATTATAAAGAGATATTAAAGGGTAAAATGCATTATAATTCTTCGTAACGTGTGTTGTAATGCATTATATGTAGTTGTAAAGAAGTATAACCAATTTAAAATGTGTAGTGTAACAATGAATTGCTATGTGTTATAATGTATTAACTGTAATAACAATTATTTATAAGACATTACAATGCATTAAAAGGTGTATTTCAATGCTTTAAAACTACTTTTATAATGCATGATTCATAAAGGAGAGTGTTACCGAATGTTCTTTACATTATGTTAAATTATATATATAGAAAACAGTAGAACACAAAAAATGGATTTGAGCTGGGTCCTCACAGGCAGGGTCATAAATTCTACAATATATGAACTCAGATTCAAAGCTCATCCATCTGCAAAGTATTTTTATTTGATGTTATTACTGAAAGACATCACTATGCTTATTAAAGGTTATCCAAGCATTATAAATTTGGTTGACATACATGTAATCAATTACACTGAATAAGTACCTGACACAAATACAATAATGAATATTAAGAGATATATTTTACTGATATATAAAAACACACAACATTAGCAAGAGGAATGCAAACATTGACACTTTTAGTACAAAAAACAAATGGTTAAAACACGCACATTAATTATTTAGCGCTACAGCTGGCTCAGGGTCTCAAGAGAAATTTCGGTCTAATGATTCACTATCAGGGTAGACTAGAAAACCAGAGAAGGTTGTGAAGCGTCCCTGGTTGCTGTAAACGGCATAGCCCTCCTCCTGTTGACTGTACAGCCAGACGGTTTCTCCTCTCCTCAGCGCCAACAGTAGACTCTGACTTTGCATCTCTCTCCTCCGAGACGTGTCCTCATCGAACACCATGGCCTTCACTTCTCCTCTTCCTGTCATCAGTTTCACCGACACTGCCCGGCGAGGGTGCTTCCCCACAGTAAATGCGAAGTAATACGCACCTGGAAAGTGGCAGGTGAAACGTCCTGATGTTTTGTTAAAATGGCCACCTATGTTCACGTACTCCACGTCAAATGTAAGAGCTTCTCTCTCCCGACGTCCTTTGCTTTTCCCCAGTGCAGACGATGTCCTCGCGACAGAAAATGCAGAGCGTGGTTCCTCATGGGCTCCTCTTCCTCCCCAGGTATATTGAGGGTCTCCAGGGGGAGGACAACCTGGAAGATGGAGCCCTGGAGGAGACAGGTGGTTACTGAGGTACCCAAGAGAGGAGGTGGATTCTGGGTAGACCAGATAACCGCTAAACGTGATGTACTGTCCGACGTTGCTGTAGATGGCGTAGTTGGGGCTCTCCTGAAGCAGCAGGTAAACCGTGTCCATGGGCTTCAGACTGATCATGACACTTTGACTGTGCACTTTTCGGCCCTGGTTCCGGAATCCGTCGAACGCCATGGCCTGCACCTCCAAACCGTTCTTCACCAACATGACCGACAGCATTTTTTCTGGAAACTTTCCAACCGTAAATGAGAAGTAGTATGCGCCCGGAAAGCGGCAACGGAATCGACCTGTATCTGGGTTGAAGTCATCACCAATGTTGACAAGGAGGCGGTCAAAGGTCACGGTTTGCTGAATGCCACCCAGTGCACTGCTGCTACGTGTGGCAGAGAAGGCAGAGCGTGGGCTTGTTATCATCGGACCAATGTGAAGCGGAGTGACACAGCCCAGATAAATTAGAAGAGCCAGGACAGACTCAGTTCTGCATGGTCTCCATACAATCACACCCGCTGTAGAAATAAAACAAATATGTTATTCTATCTTGTGTTTAGTGCCATGCATCAATGTCCTTATTTCTAATTTAACAAATGTATTACGGTTGCTACCTTCGATCATCATATTATCACTCTATTTTTAATCACACACAGTTTACTTCAAAGTTATGTGTATTGAACTGTGGGAAGTTAGGTTTAGCACTGTCAGAACAGATTCTGTCTTTCATATCAGGTGTTTAGTGGAAGCATGAGTCCCTCTAATTCAGCTGGCATTGTGTGTTTACAGTGTGCACTGGAAAAAGGCAATAGATTAGACATTGGTTCGTCTGCTCCTATGTGCTGGAACAAAGGCATATGTCAAAGGTGCAGATCCATGGGAGAGTTTATGGACATGTAAAGACCCCATCAGTTAGTCAGGCGAAGAGCTCAACGAGGACTATGATACATAGAGACATAAAAAAAGGGTCAATAAGTTAAGGGTCATTGGTCATTTTTCTTGTCTTTTAACCTCCAATTGACGATATTAATTTTAATTGTCATGTAATTATTCTTTTAGCTTTTGTATAGTGGTTAAGTGATTTAATTTTGTATGTTTTTTATTTCTTAATGTATCAATGTGTAGTGTAATGTATTACATTTCCTATTTGTATTATTGTTATACACAAAATGACATTTTGTCAAAATAACCTGATACTATTGTATTATTACCACATGCCTTAAATACTTATATACATATATACATACATACATACATACATACACACATATATATATATATATATATATATATATATATTCAGTCTGTTTATTTAAGCTTCCATCCCCATTTCTGTGTTTAGCATAGAACTCATAAAGAAAAATGTTGAAATAAATAGTAAAACTAAACATCACATTCAGCAATGGTTTTATGCAAACTATCTATCTACAGTATATTCATTCAAACAATATGTGCATTTAAATAATAATTATAAAGAGTTATGATACAAAAAATACATGCAAACATAAATTAAGTCAATATTTTAAACGTTATCCCTTTACCACAACATCTGATGTGTGATTAAAATAAATAAGTAATGTCTTCCAGCACAAAACATACCTGGTCTATGTATCTGGAGATTTTTCATATTTGTGATGTTGAGCTCTTTCTGTCCACTTAAGCTTTTGAAAGGCTTGTTTTAACCTCTGAGAAGCTGTTATAATGTTATTTCTGTGTGGCATCTACTCTCACCAAAAGAAAGTGCCCCATATTCAAATGAAAGAGGTATTAGGGGAGGGGAGAGAGAGAGAGAGATTTCCATACAGAGAGACAGAGAGACAGAGAGAGAGAGAGAGAGAGAGAGAGAAGGAGAGAGAGAGAGAGAGAGAGAGAGAGAGAGATTTCCACAGTTTGCGATTTGATTTCCCATTTAGTACCAAACTGAGAACTTCACATAAAACAGTTTATGAATGTATGACTTTTTTGGCTGTGTAGTTTGCAATGAAGCCTTCAATGACAACAAAACTACATGTACCATATCGTATCGTTTCCGCGTGCGTCTGGAGGTCAGGCCGCACTGACGCAAGGCGCCGGAAGGCGTGCGTGCACTGCGTCTCCGCCGTCACTGCAAACGAAGTGTGAGACACCGAGAGTCAAAGCTAAAAACCGCATTCGAGTCAAGATGGCAGGGTTGCCCCGCAGGATTATTAAGGTAAACGTGAAGTGAGACACATTGCACACGATTAGTATCTGTTTTTAAATTACATTAGCACGCAGTCCTTACATATCATTGAAATGATCGGGCAAAGAAAGACGACAGCTGGCTAAGCCTTGTGCACTATTTGTTAGCCACTTCCGTTTCGGTACTTTCGCTCGGATCCCGAATATGGGTGGGTTAAAAATACATCCACTGTTCGGCTTAAGATGGCGGAGGGCCTATTACTTAATAATTGCCGTTTAAGACCCTAAATCGAAGTGACAAAAGCGCATCGTCCTGAAACACTAACAAAAGTTAAATGGCTACAGTGGCACGAGCGCTCGCGGTCATTCATTGAGCCCGAGCTGTTTTGTGCGAGCTTGCGAGCTAACCCTGCCAGATACCGCTAGCTAACTACCCACCAGCCGTGAAACATAATGCAAAAATGAAATCATTTGGCCAACACAATGTACTTTTCACCGATTCATATACCGGCTATGAGACACGCATTTTCAACGCGTCAAACGATGATACGGACACGATTTTGAACCAAATAAATCGTGTCACTCGCTTCCTGTATGCTAGGGAAGACGTTTGCGGTTCTGCTGCTAAACGAGCTATTGACTGCAGGCCCCAAATAGCAGAAATGTCAAATACTGTCAACCAGTGAACACATATGCGAAAGAACACGCCCGCTTCACGTTACTATTCATTTCTCAATGACATTTTAGTATATTAGCCAGATTTATGAAGAAAAAACGAGACGCATCTTCTTTCGTGAACGCATATCTTTCAGGATATGATGAAACAATACGTAAAGACGTTAAGTCTCTAAGCTCGTTTTTTAGAAGCTACAATTATTTATGTGGTCGTAGCAGAACTGCCAGTGTGGACAAAAGAACTACATCTGAACTTACATATGTTGTCCACTTCTGTAAAAAACAAATGCTAAACAAAACATTCCCAGACAGACTATCAAAACATTTAATCCTATGCCGTTGAACAATTTGAATCAATGTATCAGTCCCTCTCTTCTGTGGTTCAGAGTACAATATTCGTTTAATTGCAACTGCAAACACAAACACACAAAACAGACATTGGGGGGGTTTGAGGTATTGGGTTTGAGTGTGAATTGTGGTGGGGCTGGGAACGCGTTTTTGATCCCTGGTCCCTCAAAAGAGTCCATGCAGCCTGTCTCTCTTCTCCTTTCTTTGCATGTTTTTCTCTGTGGGTTATCTGAAACATGTGAGGAATGTATTTCTGAGTACAATATGTAGGCTAAGATGACAGTACTGCAGTTAAAAAACAGTAGAGGCTTTGATGTGTCCAATTGTGGTGAATTCTTTGGGAAAGCAATAGATAGGCGTGTGTCAAACGATTAATCCTGATTTACTGTGTCCGGAATAAAACATTTGTGTTTATATAATATTTCTGTGTACTGTGCACAGTAACATACACATATATGTAATGTATATTTAGGAAATATTTATTTAAATGACCAATAATTGAAAGTATATATAAACGTTTATTAACTTATGTTTTATTTTTTTTAATATATGCATGCATGTATGTGTATGTGTTTATAAATACAACATTAACATGGACAGTACACAGACATATATTAACCTATGTAAACACAAACTTTTATTCTACATGCAATGAATCATGAATGGTCTTTTTACAGCCTTACCTGTCATGATGACATGTGGCTTATGATTAATTCTCTGCTGAATAATTGTGATTAATAGTTGTCTGTTAGAGCTCGAAAATTATTATGACTTATTATCATACCATTTTTGTGTGCTTCGTTAAATAACTGTAACATATTGTGTCACAATATAATTTTAAATTGAAAACACCAAATTCCCGTTTGTCTTTCTAATCGTGCGCAGTAATTGGGGATATCTGAAGTCATTTCTGTTTGCTCATATAACTGCAAACGGGCGATTATTTAATTATCGTGACAGCCTAAGCCACAATATAAGCTACAAAAAATATTTTGTTGTTGTGCATAACAGGTATTATAGACTTAAATAAATCCTGTTTCATCAATATCAAAAGTATATGAAAATGGCTGTTTATCTGTTTATTTGGTTCACGTTCATACTTGCATGTTAAAGGAATACTACTGGGTTTTTAGGATCTATTGACAGAAATGCAATATAACATACAAAACTATTTCTTCAGAGGTGTATAAAGACCGTACATAATGAACCGTTATGTTTCTAATACCTTAGAATAAGCTATATATATCTACATACAGAGCTGGCCTACATACATTGAATTCGCTTCCATGTTTTGTACAGCAGCCCTAAACAAACAAACAACTCTAAAACGTGTGGTTCCTCTCCCTATCCCCTGTGGTATAGTGGTGAAACGGATTGCGTATCTGGACGAGTACAATATTAAAGCGGTTCCAGATAAACAATGACGCTCAAAACTGCTCCATCACAAAGGTAACAAAAACTACAATATCTTGGTTCTAACCGACAGAAAAAACAATGTTACTCACATACTATCCGAATCAAAGCAACCTCCTAAAACGATCTTTCTCTCCAACGACTCTCTGCTGGAAAGTGTTTCTATAGATATGTATGAGTATCTCTGCTAAAAGCCTTAGTACCGCGGATCCTAATGCGTCTCGGCTGGAAAGTCTTTATATTAGCGCAGATCTTAGCTCGTGGCTGACTTGTATCCTTCTTTTTATATTTAAAATCCACTGACCTTTTATTTTATGTAACAAATAAGTAGAGATGCACTGATTGCAATTTTTTTGCCGATTCCGATTTTATTATAAGTGAAACCTGCCCATTCCGTTTTTTGTCGATTCCGATTTTATATCCACAAACCATAATTGAAAGTATATAAAAAAACATGAACTTTTCTTCAATACACATTTTTTCATATTTTTTTATTATCATTACATAAATTATTGAACATTACAATTTCTCTGAATACAGTTCTACAACCTGCATTAAATTACAGAATTCCTCTTGCCCAAATAACTCTTAAATTGAAGAACTCTGTGACTGAAAATAAGTATAAATAATAAAATAGAACTAAACTTAATCGACCTTTTTCATTTTTGTACTCTCACAAAAGTCTAAGATAACAATAAAATACTTCCACTTTATTCTTGTCTGTTTCTGTCTATGAAACTATCATTGTTTTAATTAGTTTTTTCTAAAATGTAAATTAACTTGTCTTTATCTTGGGTCTGTAGTACTAAAAGAAGTGGATTGATTTTAGCTGCCACTTCAATAAAAAGTTTTAAATCTTATGAGTGAATTCTACTCTAAATATGTATATGTATTTGCCCTTTTTTGTGTTTGTGAAGAACTCAATCAGATATGTATCACAAATATTGGTGGATTTATTAATTTTTTATAGTTTTGATTTTTTCCAAGTCGTGTTGAATGTCATTTTACCTCAGTGAAATGACCATAGTTTTAACGTAAGACAATTAATCGGGTTGAATGGAATTTACATTTGTTTTACACATAGTGAACGAATTCAACATGAGTTTAGCATGTGTCAGAGTTTAGCATCAGAGTTAGCATGTAGTACATACCCGAAGTAGACGGAGCAACGAAGGTGAACTTCTTGACAGTCAAAAATTGACTTTGCACTACAAGATGTGTGTGCATGCGCACGGAGACCTCGGCAGTTCGGCTGAACCACGCAGTCACGAGCGTAATTGACGTTATTGCGAGCGTCACTGGCAACATACGATTGGCTTCGAATCGGCAAGACGTGAGACAGACTTCCGGTCTCTGACCGGTCCATCGATGCACCTCTATAAATAAGAGATCGCTCTTTCTACAGTCTTTCTAATGCCCGCATGATCTCTTCCCTGCGTCAACATGAGAACGACATCTTTTTGTACAGTGGTGGCCACCGTCATGTTTGAACTGAGCGATTCGTTGCAAATCTATAATACAATGTAGTGGCCGCAGTAAATCAAAAACTGCTCCTTTAAATGGAGGGAAAGTGGTTTATAAGTTAATGTAAAGTTAATGGTCACTCTTTAAAGTAGTCATATGTAACACTGACACCTAACGGTTCAGATTGTTATCGCAGTCCAAATAAAAAAAGTTGGCGAGGGTTTTTCCCCTTCCCTCAGACTCCACACTCACAGGAATTGCCCGACACTTAAAGGAGTGTAATGGAAAGCATCAACTCTTACACTTAAAGTATATCTGATGATTTATACGTTTGCAGTCATGCAGTGGTTTTGTTGTTTGCAAATATAACTCCGTGGTTTTGCTGTCTGCAAATATAACTCAATCAGCAGCTCGTTTCAGAGGTTTCGCCCTCTGGAGATCGCATTTATGAGCTATATTGCAGTCTTGTTTAAATAACTGTAATAAAATGTTATATTACTCCTCGTAAGTTAAAATAATATAGTAATTCTTTCCAAGTTTGCAACGTAAAAGTACCGGAAAGGGTGCAATCTGCTCTGACCCAGATTGTTTGTTATTGCAATATGCTATGATTGTTGTCGCCTACTGGCAACCGAGCTGTCGAAATACACTAGTGGGAAAAACGTCATTGGGGGGGGGTCACATGGACCAAAACATTCTGGCACAGAATGCACTTCAGAGTGGAATAACTGCCTACAGCTTTTTTTTGAACAAACCAATGTATGAACTTAGCATGTTTCCTAAATGGTTATGAACATATTAAGGCATTGATTTGATTTAATACAGAAAAATATTACACACTACTCCTTTAATCTGAGATGTTATGTGTGGAATAATTGCTCTGTCAGTGTTTTTGGTCTCAAATGGGAAAGTAGGCAGTCTTTCAGGGCTTGTGTATATTATGGCAGTTCTCAGATGAACAGTGTTTCCAAACTAAGGCTTTCCACAGGTGATATCAGATTGTCAGTCTTGATAGTCAGATGGGTGTGTGTTTCCAAAGATCTTAAGATTTACCATTGAGCCTTACTTGAGTGGTGGATTTAATGTTAATGGCTGGCAGGTTAACAATCGTGTATTATATTAAACATTGTAGTCACTTTGGTTGTCTCAGAGTAATGCAAAGTGTAATGTCAGGCAAAATGTCTGTGAGCAATATAGACTCAAACACATTAGATTTTGCCCTCTAGTGGAATTGAAAGGTAAGGTTTTATCTAATAAAAAATTCTGTGAGCAAAATTATATAACAGCTAGCCTAGTTCCTGTCCTTGATTCTTATTGGTCACCAGCTGTGCTTTAATCACTATAAAGCACAGCTATAATCGCTGCACTTACTTTGATTCTATACATCAAAATGTGAGCACCCCTAGCAACATAAACATAAAACTTTCTGTTGCCGTTCACAGTTGATCAGTGACTTGCAGCAGAAGGAAGTGATTTTACTTCATGACCGATGCACAGATACATATTTTTAGCCTTTAATATTTGTATTGTCTGTTTGTGCAATTCTGCCAAACAACGCTCCTCAGCCATGACGTGTTCACGATAAAGCAAAGCCTCTCACACCTTATTGCTTACTTACATATGCCATGGCCATTTTGGAACAAAAAATAAAAATGACATGGTGGATTTTTGTGCTGCATCCTGATCCAGGCTGATTGATCTTTTTTCCATGTGTGTAGGAAACACAGCGTTTGTTGGCAGAACCAGTGCCCGGTATAAAAGCAGAGCCGGATGAAGGGAACGCTCGCTACTTCCACGTGGTCATCGCCGGACCTCAAGACTCCCCGTTTGAGGGTGGAACATTTAAACTTGAACTATTTCTTCCTGAAGAATATCCCATGGCAGCTCCGAAAGTACGATTCATGACCAAAATATATCACCCCAATGTAGACAAGCTGGGAAGAATATGTCTAGATATTTTGAAAGGTGAGAGATGATTATATTCTATCTTTAAAATCTGTAAGGTCTGTCTACGTAAATTATGATTTTCTAATACAGCTTGTCTGTGTTTAACAGTCGACTTCTGTTGAAATGGAATAGGCTTTTTTTTGAGACATGGGACAACCCATTAGTAAAAATTTACATGTCATTAGTTTTGCAGTAATTTCATATTAAGATTTTACATAATTTAACATTTGTTTAAAGATTCAACAAACATTAAAAAAAAAGAACAGATAGTTTTGTAAGCTGTAGTCTAGTTATACTGCATGTATTATTAGTACTACAAAAATTATACTTGGAGGATTCGATCACTTTTAAAAGAAATTGTGGGGTTTGGAAATAAATAAGTGTTGGTTATCTAGACAAGGTTCGTTTTTATCTCTACCTCTGAGGAATATTAAGACTACTATAAATCACTTACAAAAAAATTGACCCCCCCACAAGAGGATGTTTCTCTGCTTTACTATGCTCTTTGACAATATGATGCTGAACTTCTTATACTTTTCTTCTAAAGCTCTTTTTCTCATCTTTTGTTTTTGATGGTGTGATGCCATGCAGATAAGTGGTCTCCAGCCTTGCAGATTCGCACAGTGCTGCTATCAATCCAGGCATTACTAAGTGCTCCCAACCCTGATGATCCTCTAGCAAATGATGTCGCAGAGCAGTGGAAGACTAATGAAGCTCAAGCCATAGAGACAGGTGAGTGATGGAGTCCTACATTCACCCAAACCCATGAGACTTTGAAATGCTTTCGTTTTCAGGTGCCCCGTAGTTGACCGGCGTAACCTGTCTGTCATGTAATTTAAGAAGACTTAGAATCTAGCACATGAGTCCTATGGGCTACTTTCGTTTGTGAATTTTGTTGCTTTATTTGACCTTTATGACCCCGAATGATGAAAAAGCACTGGAATTCTGCAAAACATGTTTTGTGTGCTATGGAATGACAGAACATTCACATGACAGAATTTTTTTTCATGGGTAATGTCATTCTTGAAAAACTGCACTTCTCATACTGTACTGGTTTAAGTAGGTTAAAGGATATCTTGAGGAGCAGGTTTGACTTATTTTCATATGTGGTTATTTTCAACCCTGTTGATGTATGTACCTCAGACAGAATCTCTTCAAGTTCTGAATCCAGTTCTTATGAAGACGTTTTGATATGACTTGTTCCACCACAATGGATATGCAAGAAGCAATATTCACACACTTTGTTGACAAATAAGATTTACATTTGGTTTTGAGTGTGATGTAAAACCTGGCATATTCACCTTAGAATATTTTTTTCTCCAGCATGTATCCAAAACCACATTCATTGTCATGTGACTTTGTTTTAAATAAAGTAGGGATGTGTATTAATTACTTATTTTTGTCTTTTGCAGCCCGGACATGGACCAGGCTTTACGCCGGAAACAATATCGAAGTCTAGAAATGTGTGGGGGGGGGTTGGGGAAGAAAAAAGTGGAAGTTAAGAGTGAACGCAACTCCATGTTCTGCCAAGACCAATTCATTTTTCATGTAAAGGACACAGTCTTAGGAATAAAAAACATGATAAACTAAAGCATATATTAACAAAGCAAGCAAGAGAACTGCAGGCAATTTGTGAATTTAAATGCACATTAGTACAAAAAATTGTATTTGTCCTGATTTACTGCTGTTCAGATGCATGGGCAGACGATCTCATACAGCTTTCTTTATACAGTGGATGGGGAGGTAGCCACCGACTTCTGCTATGAAGTGTGCATTAAAACTGACCGTCATTTGTATGTCCCATTGTGCTTTTTTTGGGGGGGTTACTTTTTATATTTCTTTTAACCTTCTTTTTCATATGTTGCTGTTTGATCTAGCCCCTGTACACCCTTTGTTAAACGGCAGATTTTCCCTTTAGCAAACGTTTAGGTTCACAAAATAGAAGAGACACGAGGTTAAAACTCAACACAAGCAACAATTTGACCTAGGAAATGACCTGGAACGATCTTCCACAGTCACAGATTCTGTTACATATTTAGACCCTAATGTAGATTTACGTTTTGGACTATGGGCAAAGTAGAGGTATAGAGAAGGGAGATTTTCCACAATATTTCTTTTAGTATAACATTTATGTTGTCATATCCGGTTTTAGAGTTTTGTTTTATTTATCTACCCATTGTACTAATTGCACTCTCAAAACTCCAACATCGTGTGCTTTTTTTTTTCCTTCAGAGTCCATTACATCGATTCATATGTCTGTTTTTCCCTTTAGCATTTATTTGGAAACACCAAGGTTGCAGTGGGGTTGGAGACGAATGATTAATCAAAAGATTTTAGTGAAGGGTTACGGTTGGGAAAGTTTGCAAGAACATCGCACCAGATCAATAAAGGTTTTGTCTCTATTTCCATGATTGGTCTTTGGTTTAAAAAAGCCTAATTGTTTGTAAATTCCTGCTTTCTAAAGAAAGGGGAAAAGATACCGCTTTTTAAAATGTGATGACAACAGTCCACACATATACTTCTGTTCTTTCTGTAAATAAAATCTGTTGATTAATAAGAAGCATTTATGTGTTGGTTTTATTATTTTTATGACGTTTTGTGAATGACTAACCAGTTTTGAGTGTGTTTTGTTTGCCAGCAATTCCGATTAAATTAAATAAATGCTTTCATAGGTTGAAATAAACGTAAACCACAGTCTAATGTTTGTTTTTTACTGCACTGCTTTTTATTATTGCACGACATGCGTACACATACATACAAATCATATTCAAATAGTATCGCTATTCAGAAATAACCTCCAAATGGCTTTTCACTCAAACTTTCTTGTAACATAATTAAAGGGATAGTTCACCCAATTCTCTCCTCATTTTCTCACCCTAAGGTTGTTCCAAGCCTTAATTTCTTTGTTCTGTTGAAGACAAAGAATTTTGAAAACCGTCTCAGGTCAATGGTGCCGCAATCTTTTATCTGCAACATAACAAAGGAATTGATGCTGGTTAGAAACAACTTAAGCGTGAGGAAATGACAGCTGAATTTTCTTTTTTTTGGGTAAACTAGCCTATTCATTCAAAGTGCTTCAATTAGCAAAATGATAAACAGTTAGTTGCATTTATTTGTGACTGCCAGCAGATGGCGCCAACACAATGTGTCACAACCTCGCATTTAAAACCCCGCATTGTAGCTTTTGTCTCATGTACATTTTCGGCAGTAAATTGTTTCGGTGAAAAACGTAACAACGTATCCGTGTTTAATTCCGCAAACTTTACGCGTTTTAAAACATAATCCCCGCTGCTTTCTCAATACGAGGGCCAGAGGCGGCTTTATTGATGTCTCATTCATATTTTCAGAAAGGAAACGCCTATCTGTTGATGGCATCTTCAGTTTGTAACGCTGATCCTATTGCAGCTGATTTAAGGCGACTGCGCAGAGCAGCACAGCCGCAACAGAGGAGTGTTCGCGCAGCACCGTCCAGCCACCATGGTCAAGACGAGAAAAGCCCAACTCACAGTCTCTACTGTCAACAGAGGAGTTATGTCTTCAGCGTGAGGCGTTTTATAAATACAAACTGTATGATCAGCCTGGACGATCTGGGACGACTTTCAGCTTTTGGCCCTGAAAGACAGTTGCGTTGCGCGTAAGAGCCATAAACTAGGCAACCGAGAACACTTGTATTCTTGTTTCGTTCGGCGAAAAAAAGCCCATGATGAAATTCAAGCCCAATCAGACGAGGACTTACGACGGAGAGGGCTTCAAAAAACGAGCAGCCTGTCTTTGTTTTAAGAACGACCGAGAGGACGAGGTAAGGCTGCCTGTGTGTGTTACTAAATCACATTTACCACTACTTCAGTGATGCGGACGTCTGTGATCGATACGCTTTTCAGTCCTTTCAACTCCCTGTGTAAATACACACAGGACGATGGTAAAATCACCGTAGCGTTAACTTGAGATGTAAACAGTACGCTGCAAGTCAACCTCCAGATATCAACTCACGATTCATAGCTGGGAATGTAAGACGCTTTATATACGACTGATGCGAGGAGATATAAATGAGATCAGAGAGTCAGAAGTGAGTTTTACTCATCACTGTCCACAGCAGGTAACAGTCTGCTCGCTCCGATCATATCTCACTGTCGTTACTCATTATGGACTTTAAATGATAGCGTGTTTGCCCTCGTGTCTTTGCAGGGTGCCTACGGTTTTGTAGTTTATGTCATGAGTCACAAGGACTCTGTGTTCTTAATAACAGAGTTTATAGGTCAATAGTTCCTTAACTGTACCTCATTAAACACTTGTGTATTAAGTGTGCTAGTTTGACTTACCTTTTTAAAGGTACGCTATGGATTTGTGAAAGCGATAGTGCACCCGAAAGTGAAGATTCTTTCATTTACTCAAACTCTTGTCATTCATACTTGTTTGACTGACTTCTGCAGAACAAAAAGGCAAACAATGACACACATTTTTTAAATATTTCCTTGTGTGTTCCACAACAGTCATATACAGGTTTTGAACAACACGGGGATGAATATATGAAGCCAAATTTGTATTTTTGTGGAGCTGTCCCTTTAAGAGGTAGAAATGCAGCCTGCTAGGTTTATTATTTAGTAATATTTCGTATTGCTTGGCAGTGGTTTGACATCTACGTATATCTTCGGGCTAAAGCAGGTTTTAGTATTGGTTGAACGATTTTAAATCCAAATTAGGAATGCAGCGACATGGGGATGAATATATGGAGACAAAATTAGTATTTTTGGTGAGCCGTCCCTTTAAGAGGTAGAAATGCGGCGTGCTAGGTTTATTATTAAGTAATCTTTAGTATTGCTTGGCAGTAGTTTGACCTCTGTGTATATCTTCGGGCTAAAGCAGGTCAAGAAGTTAGCATAGGTGGAAAGATTTTTAATCCAAATTAGGATTAGCGGTTTTATTCTGCATTACATAACAACAGATCATAGTTACATTCCAAGGCTTGTAGACACATGATGGGCCACACCCCTTCAGTTATTGATCTAAATTGGATTGTTTACAAAATATTGTTGGAGGCGAAGCAGAGATGAGAGCTAGTGCATGACTGTACAGTATTGTACCACAATGCTTTACCTGCTTTGCATCAAGTATGTTTTGTTTAGCTATAAAAAACATTTGAACCACATGGTATCCTGTTAAACTTAATAAAATAACTTGCTAAATAATGTGGCTCATTTACATGTCCAGGAAATGGTGTCTTTCATAATCTAAGCGGTAATCTTTCATTGAAAACTTTTAAAGAGACATTGGCCACATGTAACTTTTTGTGACCTTCGAAAGTACTAAAAATACTGTTGATTATGAAACGCGTCTTGCACGGTTGAAGTGTTGTTAAATTTTGAGACAAGCGCTTCACCTGGTGTGGGCTTGGAAATGAGGGGAATGTGCGGTTGCATTTACAAATCCTGTTGTGTTCCTCCCTCATAGATGTTTTTTTGTTTATTAAACAAGAGTGTATTCCTTATTAAAGATTCACTTATTTCTTTGAGTACTGGCTACTGTATACAATTGTCAAACTTTGTGGACCAAAGACATGGGGGCCTGAAATATTCCGCATAGCAACAGGACTCGGTCTCCCAGGTATCCTCCATGTGATCAGCACTGGGGAGGGCACGAGGGGGGGGCTGAGCTTGGGGTGGGTAAGTTACACTATGTCCTAAGTCTCCAAGTCTGACAGTGACCTATCAGCAGCAATTTATAGAACCAGAACGACAGCACTGGCCGTTCCATTACAGATTCCTTTGCCGTTTTTTGTCTTTTTTCCTTTATTTGATCACTTTATCTTGCTCTCATCTTTGTCAGCCATGTCATCTCTTTCTTTTTGTTTATCATTAATGCTGAGAGCGTAAAGAGTTGACTCAGCACAGCAGACGTCAATACATTCCTGTCCTGGTGACTTTGAACCCAGCACAAGTAACAACAAACCATGTCCTCCAGAACTGTAGTCCTACAATTCATCTGCTGTTGTCTTAAATCATCAACGCAACTCATTTTGACATTATTTGAAGAAAATGTTATGTGCCTGTGCTAAATAAGCCATTATGCTAGGGTGTGATGGGTGGTTGTTAGAGCGTTGCTATGCAGTTTGCTACACTCTAAACACGAAATAATAGACTCATCTGGAAAACCCTGTGTAGAAACCTGTTGTTTTCAATTTAGCACAAAGTGAAACTAAACGGGTTAGTTGAATTAGCGTGGAATTTTAGATGGATGCCGTAGAGATACCATCTTAACCAGAATTCTTACTCAGAATCTTTAGGTCACGTTACTAGTTCACTTAAAGTAATTGTTTTCTACATTAAACTGATCGAGTTTCGATCAGAAACAAGTTTCCATCATGACACAGCCCTCGGCACAAATACATCGGGGATATTGATACTTTTAATAATTGATATTTTTATCTATTAATTTCTGCATTTATTAGACTACCAAATCAGACGTGCAGCCACTCCTATCCAGTCTGACTTTGATACGAGAATCTGTCACCCTAATAACAGTCATATACACCATGACGTGTCACACTTATCACTGGAGCACAGATGGGGAATTTTTTCTTTGACAATTTCTTTTATTTCCATTCATTAATTTACGTGTTTAATACATTTATTTGATAACTGGTACATCTATTTATTTATTTAACCTTAAGTCATTTAAGCACATTAGTAAATCCACCGTGTGCAGAGCGGTGAGGAAAGTGTACCTCGCTTAGTTGCTCTCAAGTGCTTTCTTTAGCCATTTTGCTTTTTTGGTGCCGTTGCCATGGTGAATCGTAATATCGGAGCTCCATTGATCATGGCTTTGCATCGCATAAGCCTACCCAGAGTTGATTGAACCAACTCAATTGAGCTGTTCTGAAACCAAAAACTCAAAGTTTCGCATCTTAGTCTAAATCAACTCGGAGTTCACATTTTAACTCCCTATTGGTTGAACCTCCTTATTGAAACGGGCCCCTGGTCTCTATATTCTGGAACTTCGACTTGACTCATGGTCCCTCTTCCAATGTAAGGTTACAGGATTTTTGTCTTCCCTTTTATCGTCTGACAGGGTGTTCGAGTTCCACTACTGTCCCTGTCATCCTACTTCAATCCTTGCTATTACTCATGACAATTCCTTTCCTTAAACATGCTTCCATAAACATGCTTGTTGACTGTCCAAACAATTTGGGCATACTTCTACCGACAGTGAAGTAAAGCTTTGGTCATATTGAAAAGAAAATCTGCGGATTCAATTCTTCTGAACAATGTTTGTGTATGTGGCGGCGTGTTTGGGTTGAGGCACCATCATTCTTTTGCCCGCTGACAGCTCCTGCATTTTAGGATGCCTGAGCTATATTTTTGTCTTAGAAAGTAGAGTTTAGGAAAGTTTATAGTGCACAATCGTTTATGTTAGAGATAAGCAGTTAAGTCTAGCAAGTGAATAATATTTTCCTCAGGGACGAGCAGAAAACAACAATTCACGAGAAGTCATAGCAAGAATGATCCGATAAATTCAGACCTGTCTTAGTTGACCAAATCTGAACAGTTACCATTAAAACAACCCCGAACGAAAGTTTTACCCTTAAAACTTGCAAATAAAGTGATCATAGAATAGCATTGAAAGTCTGTGTGAAATGTTGGTTCAATGTGTGAACGGCTTAGTAGGCGATATCATGTTGACCTGCTGTTATGTGTGTCCGTTGTTTACTTTTTTATTTAAGAGATTATTGCTAGTGAGCATTCTTCAAAGTTCCCAATGAAAAGCTTGTTTCAAACATACAGTCTTTATAATCCATCCCTAGATAGTTTTATAGCCACTGTATTGCTCTGTTCTGCTGGTAGTAAAAAGATCCTTGTTCTCTGGTTCGGTGGCAAGTGGGACACTCGTGCCCCTCAGACTCATGGAGGAATTTAAGATGCTGTTCATCTTGAGTGTCAGATGGACCCTGAACTGGGTCAGTATGTCAGCTAATTGCTCAGGACTATCAGTATATTACATCAGTTCATTACAAAAAACACACATTCATTAAATTACGTTACAAGAAATCATAATTTAAAACATTTGCAATTGCCTGTTTAACTATTCATGTGCTGGAATGGTATGAATGAGTTATCATTACTCATATTGTTTTATATTTATGTAAATGATTCATTTATTTGAAAATAGGTCTTGAACTTAAGTTTATTGTACATATCAGACAATAAACGGCGATAATTAGTCTAAGGAAGTATTGTTAGCTGTTCCAGTTTTGTCTCAAAAATGTTGTAATTCCTCTGTTATGTGACTGTGTTGAGTTTCTTTGCAATCCACTAAAATCCTCCGTCTATCTGTTATTCAAATTTGAATGAAATATGCTATGGGGCTCACAAAGTGCACAGATGCCTTTTTTAAACTTTGTAATGCTGCGTATGTACTATGTAGTGGTCTACTTTGAATTAAGTTGAATATCAACAGTATTTTGCGGTGTAACTCTGAAGAAGAAAAACACATTTATGGATGCACTGCCAGTGTTTACTATCCTCGGAAACGACTGTTGACTTAGTTTGCTTTTAGTTTTATGAGTGAATTGAAAGAGCTTAATGAAACCGGCTTGGCTATCTGTTCACTTGGGGTTCTGTCGGACATGTAACACACCCTTGACTGTAGTGCTGAATGGAGTAAATGTGCACTATAAAGTGCTAAAAATAAAGTTGAAAGCTCCGCTTTAAAAGAAGGCGATATGTTGTTTTTCGTAAGCAGCACTTTACCAGACCCATTGAAGAACTTTGTGAACGATAATTTGTCTGAGTACCAGCTATTTGTATTGTTATTTTTTTAGTGTTCCTGTTTAATTTGGTTTGATTAAACTAAACGATTTTTCTCCTTCAGAATTGTCATGATGTGTTTCTTGCGGCATGAAACGACTATCGCAAACACATTAGCTGCATTAGTAAGCATATTGATCAGGTTGGCCAGAAAGAATGCTACTGTTGAATGCCATGCTCTTTCAGAATCGATGTGAAGGCTAAACGTGAGATTTTTTCAGCTATCGATGCGCACCTGTTAAAGCTCCCACACCTCACACCCGAAAGAAGTGCTTGACTCAGCATACAGAATCTAACACTATGGCCTGGACAGCTGTTGCTTGTTTATTTATAATAAGTGATACCATAATCGCCTTGACGTGTTGTGCAAAAATTAGAGATGAACTGATTACGTGGATGTCCGGATTTCTTTTTTTGGGCTATTTAAAAAAGCTGAGCATATCGTCATGTGTTTTTAGGGCCCATTCATACTTGTTTGACAATAACTATGAAGATAAGTAATGTTATGTTTATTCTAAGCTTGCGAACAGTTTCAGATTTTAAACTTATTAATGCCTGGCTTTTAAATTCAAATGGAATCTGATTGGCGTCAGGCTTTTAAAGGGATCCTGATAATATTGTTTCTCTGTGACTTTATAGGTGTAGTTTGTACTCTGCTGTTCTCCTAAATCTTTTACTTTTTGTAAAAAAACTCTTTAAAGTTATAGTTTACCTCGAAATGTAAATTCTGTCATCATGTACTCACACTCTAGTCATTTCAAACCTGTATGACTTTCTTCCGCAGAACACAAAAGAAGATATTTTAAAGAACATTGATAACCAAACAACGGTGGTACCCATTCCTTTCTATTGTATGGACACAAAACCAAGTCAATGGGTACCACCGCCGCCATTGTTTGGTTACCAAAGTTCTTTAAAATATTATATTTTGTGTTCTGCAGAAGAAATTAATACAGGTTTAAAATGCAAAGAGGCCGAGTTAATAAAAACACAATCAGTAAAAAGTGATTTTATTTTAGGGCAGGCAAAAAGAATAGAAACGTGTTGTCTGTCAACTAAAGACGCATCATTGTGACAGGCGCTGCCAGTGTGGACAACTTTATTAAAAGCATTTACTCATCCTGGTTTCATTTCAAACCTGCTTGACTTTCTGTCATCCATTGCACACAAAAAAAATGAAAAGAGGGCGAGTAATTGATGGCAAAACATTTTTGGGGGTGAACCATCACTTTGATTTTAATTTCAGAACAACAAAACAATTTGTTGGTTTATGATAGACCCAACATTTGTCTGTTTTATTTAGAATGTCATTATAATTATGTGTATTTTGAAATAGGTGTGTGTATAAACTGACTACATTACCACTTTTGACAAGGCGAAGTAGATTCAATTCATTTCTATAGTGTATGTTGAAATCAACAGCATAGCAGGACGTTTATCACGTGAAAGTGTCATCTGTAGATCGATGTACTGTCAGCAGTATCAGGTTGGGCTCTGTTACGTAATGAAGATGTTCTTGCAAAGTGTTGATGACTCTTGGGATTTGTACTTATCCACGTTTCTATTTGCGTATCCCCATGCGGCAGGTCTTGCTTGTTAGCAGCAGTCGGCATCCAGATCAGTGGATCGTTCCAGGGGGTGGGATGGAGCCAGAAGAGGAGCCGGGAGGTGCTGCGGTGCGAGAGGTCTATGAGGAGGTGAGGTCTGTCCCAGTGAAGCCTCTGGCTGCTCCTTGAGTTATTAAAGGTCTCCTCATACGACCACTTTCAACAAGTTGTTATGATTTATAAGGGTCTTCATGAAATGTCTGGAACATATTTTGCTTAAAAACACTCAATGGCTGTGTGAAAAAAAAACCTTGACTCATCAAAAACAGCTCTGCTCACAGCAACCCGTTTTAGTGCATGTCTCTTTAAATGACAATTAGTTACAGCGCACCCCAACCCCCTTTCGTCCAGCTTTTCAACACACGTCTAGTACTGCCATTGCAATGGTTTAGCTAAATTATGTTTCCTGAATTCCTCTTCGGTTAGTTTCGTATTAAACGTCTCAAATCATTCGTCCGGAGACAAAAAAATCTGTCATAGCAAACAGCACTCACGTTGTGCGTTTATGCTTGCCTAAAATCCACAGATTGCGCACCTGCAGATCTCTCCGGAATAACGTTTATTAAGCACTTGTCGTCGACAAGTTATAACGTTACACACACTACGCAAAAGCACAACTAGTATGCTGTGAGTGATTTTTCAGCCTAAGCACGAATGATTGGAGACGTTTAAAACGAAACTAACCTGCAGTGTTCGCACATTCATTAGCAGCTTGCCACAGCTAAACATGTTATCCAACATAATGTATTAACATTCATACAGCTAAACTCCAAGTGTCCATCTGCACTTATATACAGCAAGTTTAACACTGGCTTTGAATGTTTAGCCCGTGATTGACGTAGCTCCCTTCGCTATCATATGCCAACGTTTTCCTCCTATATATACTGTACATTTACGTCATTTCAGACTGTTGATAAATATATCTCACATCGGCAGTTTGTCTCGTTCAGTCGGTCTCGATACCTCTTGAGAAACAAATTTGAAGCTAATCCTGCTTGTGCTATCCCAGGTTGAAAAAGCATTCCGCGCAAACAAGCAGTTTTTTACTTACGGTTTTTTAGGGATTTCCACAAAAATTATACAAATCCACTGCTGTCTCCTCCAAGGTTTGGACTCTGTGCAGTGACTACATTGCATGTTGTCCACGAACTTTAGCCATGGCGTCACGTACACCACTGTCGCTTGTGAAAACAACAATGGCGGTGGGTGGAACGATGTAGATTAAGGAGCGGTAACATTATAATAAAATCCGCTTTGGACATCACATCCGGAGCGAAATCTGAACGGCTCCATTTCTCACATGCTTTGAGGGAAAGGCACACCAAAACAAACTTACTGGGTTCTTATTTTTCAAGTTTTCTGGATGCACCCGGGTCCCTATTATAGCACTTAAACACTGTAAAAGAGGGGTTTTCATATATTGTCTCCTTTAAGGATTATTTTGCAGAGGTTCTAATGTGGGTTTGTCTTTTGAAGTGAAGCCAAACGTTTGAGAGAGATACATTTATTTGCTGATCACTATGAAACAAAAACATGACATTCATAAATATTACCTTTTTTTTTACATTCAATCTGTTTCTTTTAACAACGATAATTGATAATATTTCCATTATTAGGGTTTGTATACACTAATATATACAGTACATTATATTTGTGCAGTTTATATAGAGTTGCATCATCAGTCCCAATGGTGGTCTTTCGATTAATTGGGGTCCCATAGGTACGATGGGCAGAGACTTGGCTGTTGTTAGGTCGAGGGACCTAAATGAAGCCTGGATTGTATGTTTACTAGCAGAGAGCTCATGTTTGGGTTGAGAATTATGGCCTGCAGCTGTCCCTCGTAACTTGTCACCAGAATTTTTCCCTTCGGATATCCACCACGCATACTGCATACTGAGCAATATATACTATACTGTCTCCTATTTTAAGAAGGTATGATGCAAAATAGCACACAATATGCATCGATAAACATTTCAAAGTGTGATATCCTACATTGTTGTTTTATAATCCAATTCCAGAGGCTGGAATAAATGTTTCGTTTAGTCTGTTTTTCTATAAAGACTGTTCACCTCAAATGTAAGTTCCTCATCATCAGTTGTGATGTAACCTCAGCTCTATCAGTGTGCCTTTTCTATCAATATCAAATGATGAGGCTTCACTAAATGCCTTTTATCTTATCTGTCTTAAATACAAAAACTAATGGTTTTGTGGTTCAGTTCAAGGATGCGTCGTGTCATGACATTGAAAGGCCATTGTAGAAGTTGCCAACATGGTAATTTGTTGACAGCTGTGGAGCATGGCAGTAACATTTAGAAACCGTGTCTCGTTACCATTGGCCTCTTCCATCTGGATGTCTACATCCATCATAGGGTTTGTAAGCTGCCCAATTTGACCAAATTTTCCATGGCCTGTTTTAAATGGACAAATTTAATAGGAAAATATTTTATTGCAGACTAAATTAACAGTTGCTTTCACTTTAGGGCTAAATAATTTCGCTGTATAATAAAGGAAGCTTGTGACGATTCCTTTCATAACATGAATCGAATTAAACATAGGTTTTAAATTTCAAAGCGTAAGCTTAATTGCATTGCTTTGAATAAAAAACGCCCAGACAACTAAGCCACATTAGAACAGTTTGTTCCTTGTTCATTTATCCTTTATGCGCAAGACTTCATTTTTACTTCGAGGAATTTGTTTGTTACGTAATGGTTTAAAAGCGTGTAACCCAAACCATTAGAGTGCTGGGAGACCCTGAAGACTATAAAGCTGTCTGTGAATTATGGCATGCTGGTGGTTATGGCAGCACTCGTGGGACATGAGGTGCTACCCCCAGGGGCTTTGCCAGCGGCCTCATGAAGCTGGTCATTTATTATAAAAGGATTCTTGTTAAAAGGAGCCCTTCAATATTTGACGAGGACCTAATAAATCGAATTCCTCTTTTGACTAGGGACAGGTTAACATTGTCTCGCAAAAACAACACAATGAATGTTAAGAAGGATATTGGACAAGATGAAATGTTGGATCCTCCCCTTCCAGCATTGACATGTGTTTATGGTCATATATAGTTGATAGTATGGATATCATAAGTACCATTACTTTTTTTATTTTTCAATTCTGTTGCCACACCGTCTGATTGACAGGTGACTGCTTTCAAATGCTTTCTTGTGCATGTACTGTAAACGTTTGTTTGTGTGAATGACCAAATTAAGCAATTTTTTGTCAAAATGCTTGTTTTGTCGCCAGCAGAATTTAAAGTTTAATGCATTGTCCACACCTAGACGATATTTGAACGCGTGTAACGATTAAACAAAGAGCGCCAATGTGAGTGTGCACACCGACGCACAAAATGGCAGGCTTATAGGCTTTATTTTTATTTTTTGACGCGATGCGTTAAAAACTGGACGACCAGTGAGATTGCCACAAGTTCAACAACTTAAGTTATGAGAGACAGGTTGCATTAACAACGAAACATGGGTTTTGTACAAGATAACAATACATAAAACAAAGCTTTCAATTTTCTTCAAGTACAGCAAATTCATAGCTTTTATTCTAATTTTTACCTTGTAGGGCTATATGCTTTTGATAAAAGTAAACAATTAAAAGGAATACAACAGCTTTGTGATTTTGCGATGTATTTTCTCAGTTAAGTTTCCGCAATAAGAGTCCCATCCACACTTCCATGTGAAGAATGATTATGCCAATATAATGTTCTTTATATAACAGAAACATGTTTGACTGCAATTTATTATTTTGTCTGTATTCTGCCAATTGGTTGATGTCTCTCACGTAGATGCGTTGCTCTAATATGCGTTCTATTGTAGTATTAAGAACAACCTGATTAAATCTCTTCTGTGGTGTTTTATTGTGTGCTTAGTATGTTTTACATTGCATTATCTAAATGTTATCCGACCATGCTCTTGTTTAACTTTCATTTTCTCCTCATGTTCTTTTCTTTCCTCGTCCATATAACTACACCATTTTTACACGTCTCTTCATTTTTCGTTTGGATAATGAATTTAATTTGAGTAATTAATTGGTTTAGGGCTCGTTTGTGTTTTGTAATTATTAGTTTATGAAAGATGAGTAGAAAGATGAATTGCGGCAAAGTGTATCCGTTAAAACCACCTGATTAAAATGAACCAGTGAATAATTATCATGTATTTTGTTATATCGAGTTAAAAAAACATTTAAAGGTCCAGTGTGTAATTTTTTTGGAGGACCTATTAACAAAAATGCAATATAATATACATAGTTATGTCTTCAGAGGTGTATAAAGAGCCTACACAATGAAGCGTTATGTTTCCATTACCTAAGAATGAGCTATTTCTATCTACATACACTGCTGTGGGTCCCTTTGCATATAATTCGGCACGTTTTGTCAGCCGTCGTAGTGTTTCGAATGGGAGGGGTGGAGTGAGCGGTTGGTTGCAATTCGCAACCTTGCCGCTAGATTTCACTGACTGGACCTTTTAGCAATATATAATATTGTAAAGGGCAAATATGCATATAAAACATAAACGTAAATAAACTGGTGAAAATAAGATCAATATTAATGCTTCGTATTTAAATTTTATTAATTCAAATCTATGCACAATATAAAACACGGTCAATTTTAGAACAAAGCAAGGTCAATTTTTATGTTCCATTAGCTTTACAATAATTAACAACATGTTTAATTGTACATGAAAATCGGCTGAGACAGTTTTGCGGGCTGTCCGTGGTATTCTGTCCCGTGGGCTCATGGGATATAGATCATCTCGAGTATCTGTCACTGAGTACGTCTAAATCTGGGTGTAACCAGTAAACCATATGGGAATTTCTCGCCTAGTCTTTTTATTTTATTTTTATGAATACTGAAGATTCAGACATACTACTCTGATCAAGTACTGTTTTCTTCTACTACATTGTATGTATGTAGGCGTATTCGGACACAACATTAGTATACGCACGTCCAAATCTCGCGAGAAATAGTCCACCACACGGGTATTTTCTCGCCTACTGTTTTGTGAATACTGACAATTCGGACATACTATTCGTTCACCTACCGATTTTTGCTTACTATAAAGTAAGGAAGTATTCCATGTAGGACTCAGCCATTGAGGAAGAGGAAGCAAGATGAATTCTTCTTCCGTGTGGCAGAAGCATAAAGTTGCGCAGCACCACCTTGTGTACCGGGGCATTTCTGTCTTTCATTAAGTGCCATCTATGTCAGGGAGTGAATTTGCACGTTCACGTGGCTCATCGCTAGTGAAAATCATTTGGCTATGAACCCCGAAAAACGTATCAAAAAGCTGGCGATAAGCGTGTGTGATTATCGTCCCGGTGTGGACAGGCCTTAAGACTATATCAGTAATTGAATTGGTTTCCATTTGATTGCTTTTGTCAATTTTGTTTAAAAAAAAGTGTAATGAATTTTTGAATATTTTGCATGGTTGCAAAGCAGCTTTACATATAGATATAAAAGAAAAATTCAAACTTCATGCTGCTATAGATACCTGTAGCTGTGTTTCTACTTTAGTACTGACGATTTATTTCTCATTATACATGAATTTATTACATTGGCCAAAACTCAAAAACACATGCCCATTGGTTTAAATGAAATTAAATGAATAAAATGGTTTATAAAATGTCATTTCACTCGTATTAGTATGACTTGTTGAATGATTGGTACCAATACAGCACTAGTTTATGATGGGTTCATCTGTGCGATGCAAAAGTCTGTTATGTGACTGTGTCAAAAAAGAATACAAGGAGATGACAGAAATCCACTCAGGCAGTTTGGACTCTCCCACAGTCCCTGAAATCACCCCCCATTGTTTGTCAGATCCATTTATGAATGCCCTTGTCAACCCAAACTGCATGTGGTTGGAGGGTTGGACATTTCTCTCCAAATCAGGTGAACAGGGGCATGTCTGGGTATATTGCAGCGTCTGGATGAAGACGTGCTGTTCCCTTGAGCGTTATGTAGTCTGGGAATCTCCTGTGTTATGGAAACATACTGCTCAGGTCTCTCGGGTCAGTGAGCCGGGCCTAATGCGTTGGCCTGATGTGTCAGCACCAGCTGGCGTGGTGCCTATAATGGTCCTGATAAGCTACTGTTAACAGTGGCATCATGACATAAGCTGCGCCATGATTCTTACAAAGACTTTTCCTTAAAGTGTCATAAGCTACACAATAATGAGTCTTAATCCCTCTTTATAAATTTGGACCACGTGACCTGATGGATGACCATGTGTGACCTTATGCTGTGTTCTTTGTGTACTGACTGTTCTACTTCTCTTGTATAACACAAATTGTGATGTGTATTTACTATGATGTAAATGTAAAATGTGCTTAGTGGTTTCTTGCACAGTTTTTCATTAATACATCTTGCAAAAACAACCGTAGATAAAAGTAGCTTGTGGTTAGGGAAAAAGGCAGATGTTGTGTTCTGTGAATCTCATAAATGTTTTCTCCGTGTCTATTTCTGCTTGAACAGGCTGGTGTGAGGGGCACCCTTGGCAGGCTGCTGGGAGTGTTTGAGGTAAGACTGGCAAACTACCTTATATAAAGTTACTTCGGGCCCCTCCAGCACGTGGGACCGATTAATCACATACACTTGAGACATCAATAAACATGACTTTATTTCATAGATTCTCATAAACTTCTTATCCTCACACCTCAGTGCACATTTTACAGTGTTTCGCACATTATGTTTGTGCAACCTCGTGATAAATTGATATTTGTCATTCTGTACAGCAGAACCAGGACAGCAAGCATCGAACGTATGTGTACGTGCTTACAGTTACAGAGACACTGGAAGACTGGGAGGACTCTGTTAATATCGGTGAGTTGCTGTTAAGTGTCAGATTTCTGTGTTGGTATAAACAATGGCAGTCAGTCGGTTGGTAGAGCATTGTGTTAGCAATGCAAAGGTCATGGGTTCGATCCCAGGGAACATACAAACTGATAAAACATGTAAATTAAATGCACTGTACTTGGATAAAAGTACATAAATGCACGTGTAGATTGTTATGTTACATTTGCACATATATGACATATATTTAAGACAATTTTGCTTTATTAAATAGTTATTTTGTTAGCTATATGCCCTTAAACAAACATTTTAATGTACTTGCCATTGTTGTTCCAGACTCTTCCCTGTTCAGATCTGATCTCGTGGAAGTATTTTACAATTTCATGTGAATTCAAACAATGTGAGAAAGATGTATATAATTATAAGGAAAATGAGACTTAAAGATTCAGTGTATGAATTTTAGCGGCATCTAGTGGTGAGGTTGCGAAATGCAACCATCAGCTCACTCCAGCCCTCCCTTTCGAAGCACTACGGTGGCTGACAAAGAACGAAGATGTCATTACGTTTTCGCTTCTTTGCCGAAGGAGATAACGTATTTTCAAAACGCGGTCTGTAGAGCAGTTTGTCCATTTAGGGCTACTGTAGAAACATGGCGAATTCCATGCAAGGGGACCACTAAAAAAAGTGTGCAGTGATTCAACAGAGAGGACTTTATTTATGAAAGAATGTTTAGTTTGCTAGGAGGTCATTGGTTTCAGACATATGTCGTATAGTATTCACAAGCTTATCCCCATCCTAACAAATACATTTTCTTTTCGTAAGACACAACTACTGACCTGTAAACAGGGCAAATACAGGGATTTATCTAACTGTTTTTACAACGCTATTACAGCTGTTAAGCAGGCGTGTGGATCAGCCGCAGAAATATTCTACTTACTGGATTTTTGTTGATGGGAAGGAGTCATGAAAATATAATTTGCCCACAGACAGCGCAATTCAAAACTTGCCCTATTTGTAGATGGTGTGGAAAGAAAAACCTAGTAACCCTTCACTCCCGACAGACGTATAAATAGACGTAGGTTTGTTCACAGGGAGGCGTGTCTGTTAGCAGGGGCACAGTTGTTTTCCAGTTAGCGTCACTACACTCCCCTACACTCGCCTCTCTCCCTCTGTGTGTGTGTGCTTGTACCATAGTTTCAATTGCCAAATAGGGCATCATAACCTCAATACACTGAGATCAAGCAAGCTCATGACACAGAGCTAAGCAATATGCACAATTGTCAACTTGGTGACCTTTCACCCTCCTGCATATTTAACATCCGCAAGCGTCTCTGTTAAAATGCTTCAGGTAAATGTTTAAGTTCCAGCATTTCGCGGGAGACGGTTTTGAGGACTATTAATAAAGTGGAATGTTCGTCAGGCAGATGGTTGTGCAGCCGAACATCTGACAAGTTCAATGTGAAGTTGACCTTTTGTACAGTACTTATATAAATGCTATGCATTTTTGAAGCTTAGTTGCAAGTGTATTTATTGGCAGTGTGACAGAGGTAAATGAAACATCTACGAAATGAATATTACATTTGAATTAAGTGATGGATTTATGTGTTCAATACACAATATGACGTAGAAGATGTAATTTATGCATTTAAATATTTACGAAGCACTTTTGTGTGCCATTAGTTTTTTTGTTTATATTTGAACTTATCAGTGAACTAAAAGATGGTGATTTTGAAAAGCTTTGCATTAGCTCAGTGGTTAGAGTATGTGGCTATAAACGCCAAGATCATGGGTTCAATCCCAGGGTATTGCACATACTCTGAAACATACAGTATGTGTAGTTTAATGCAATGTAAGTCACTTTGGATAAAAGCGTCTGCCAAATGCGTTAATGTAAATCGAAAGGTAGGGTTTAGTTCCAGACAACTCTGTCCCCTACTGAATGATAGTAAAATAGTTCATATAATATTAACTTGACCTCCTTAATGTGGATGATCAACATTTTCATAGTACAAAGTAAAGCATTCAAACAAAATAAAAATGAATAATTTGATATGATTTTGATTTGACAGGTCGGAAGAGAAAATGGTTCAAGATTGATGAGGCAATCCGGGTGCTACAGTGCCATAAACCTGTCCACGCAGAGTACCTCCGCAAACTCACTCCTCGCTGCGGCCCCACAAACGGCAACTCTCAGGAGCCAGCGAACACAGACGACAACGCCCCCCTCCACCAAACAACCTCACAAGACTGTGGACTGTCCCGTTTACACAGATAGAACTGCCTACAGAGGGCACCAACGCAGAACGTACTTTATAAGGCAAACTATCCTCGGACTGGAAGAAACTGTTTTTGCATGAGAAATTTCAATGTTTACTCTTCAAAACTTTTTTAAGTGTAGAAACCAAAGGATAGTTGAGACGTCTGTCAGTTTCAGCTCATTGAGAGTAATTTCCCTCATTTTTCATTTATAAAACGACTATTTCAAGCCAAATTAGTTGTAGTAACCGTATATAGAAGAGCATGATGTCAAGTATTAAGTGCAGAGTAATAGATGTGGTGAACGTGAAAATGTTATTTGAAGGTTATTCTAGAAGAGAGTCAGACAGTGATGGATTTGTACAGTTGTTTTGCCAAGGTTTGAGAAGGGACAATCGTAATGGGTCATTCAGAATGGTGTCTGTTTATATCTAATAGTTATCTAGGCCTATCTGTTAGGTATTTGGTCAATGAAAATTCTCACAACACAGAACCAAATAGGAAAGTAGTATAATTTCTTCAACATGTGTCAAACTGATCAATTATGTCGTTTGTAAATAGTTTAAATCTGGGCTGATTTTGATGATATTAGATGCCTTCATCACAGATATCTACCTGTAATATAGGTTAACATGCTGTGATGTTTGAAGGTATTTTTACAGTCTGGTCTTAAATGTGAATTTCCACATTAAAGAGTGAAAACTGGTTACCCGTCTTTCTTTTTGCATATAGACGAAAAAAGTTTGGTCCTCTGTTAGGCAGAAGAACTTCATGTCGCCATGTCAATTCACAGTTCTATCTTCTCGAGCCAGGGTGGCATTTCCTAAAATGTGAACAAATTAAAAGAATTGCAACGGTGTCGTTGGTTCATGGAAGACTTTGGATTGTCATTTTGTTTATATCGTCCCAAAATAAATTCTGAATATTTCAGAAATACAAAATGGTAACACTATTCATGTCAAACAAACCAATATAACCAAGTAGACTTGCCTTATGTTCTATTTTCATTTTTTTTTCACAGTGTTTTATAAAAAAAGCAACAGAAATGCAATAAACATGTGTTGTTATACTAACAATGAGAAGGAATTTCACAACTGTGTGTATTTTGACGGTGAACAATATGTGGAATTCACTAAATTGCAATGAGATATGTGGCCAAACTGTTTTAATGGGACTGTGTATGGTTAATAAGCATACTTTTCTTTCCTCATGTCAGTTAATATATGTAAATATGTTTTAATATTCTAAATTTCAGCTTCTGGCTAAGTAGTTTATTTACAGTAGTATGAATCTCACAGTTTTAACGATTGCACTGCTTAAAACACAAGCACCTCAACCCTTATTTATCAATAACTTATTTGTCAATAAGGATCAATGAATAAAAGGTAATGTGTAAAAGATGTGTGTGTTCAAATGTTCCTAATGTGATTTGACAGAATTAACAAAATGTTGGTTTCTGTCAACTTTGATTGATTGTCTTTGAGAAAATCAGCAAAGCCCCGAACAAACTGAAAACAATAAATAACTTCTAACAATGTTGGAATGATTTTTTATGTGCTGCTGATTGTGTGAAGGGGTGGAGATCCACGTGTCTCTAAGTCAACATCATATTTTCTTAACTTTTTCCTGTAACAACATTTCTGTCGGGGAGGTGTTATAATATTAAAGTTAGGCTTCAGAGTGTTTGGGAGGTTTGTGTGCACTTTCGTTGATTAATTATTTCCCCAGCCTGTAATATTTAAGTATTTTTGAGGATAAAAATTATTTAGGCAAAAGATGATAATATTAATATCACCTTCAATATTAATATCAAACCAAAGCTTCTGTTAGAAAGCGAATATCCTTGAATTCGCCAGTTGCATCCTCCATACCAGTTGGTGGCAGTAATACACCATCTTCATAAAAAAGTAACATTAATAAAAAAAGTGTAATAGCTTTAAAAATGATCTACAATATCTCCTCCCGATGGACTTTGGATATTAGTTAAAATTCCTTATCACATACTAGCCGTTTCCAAGCATGCTCCCAGCCCTTCACCAACCAAGTGCCGCTTCTCTGTGGTAGATGCGCTGCCCATTTCCCGAAAGGTCACGCCTTTGATCTAAACTCCCTTTCTACTATTGGTAGACACTCCTCACAGACAGCCTGCAATTGGACAGTTATGAAGTCGGTCATATATTTGGTCCAACCACACTAAACGCTAACTAGGTGAAGGGCGGGACATCCCTGAAGACTGGTAGCTTTATCGATAGTGTGTGTGTGTTTCTGCAGGTGTCAACAACAAAATATTAGACTCACACGCTCGTCAGGACAGAACCTGTAAGAGCTGATTTCTCACAGTTTTAGACAGAAAAAGCGACCGCAGTATGTTTAGACGAATTTTACAGATGGTGAGTGAAACACTGTTGAAAAAGACAGACAGATATTCTCATTCAGTTGAATGTGATTGTAGCTTGACAGGCCTGACGCTAAGTGATGGCCTTGTGCAGGAGTGAAGATTCCTCAAAACGTATATTCGTTGGTCGTTTTTAAGGACAGTTACAAATTACGAGTGCCTATTACATATTTGTATTTGTCAGGAGTAGTATTCAGCGCTTACATGCATGTTGGCATGTATTTTGAGCTGTTAGCCGCTAGCGGGACATAGCTTAGCGAAATAACTAGTTTATAGATGACGTCATGCAATGGCAAACTGTAATGAACTTAAGTTAATCATTATGTCTCTTGTTAAAGAGGTGTCCATTTTAAAAAGCTGATGTGATCGTATTGGGCACCCTGTAGGCTTGCTGTGGTCTGGTATGGCACGTGACTCAGACGATTGTTTCCATTCAATGTCTAAACTATCAGAACCACGAGAGTTTCTATGAAGTTTTCTGCTGCTAGTCATACGTTTTTGCTTTTAAATAGGGACATTCGTTGCTGAACTTATAATTTCTCACGAGCTTCTGTTAAATGTTACTGTAAGATATGAGCACCGTGATGTTATTAGGTCTTAGATCAGATTGTTGATATAGTTGTGCTGCTTTTGTAGTCGGCATGCAGAATAATGAAAGAATGGAAGTTCATTAAATCAGAAATGTTTACTTTTTTGTTGAGAATATATGAAGAGCTCTTTTCCAAAACGCTATAAATCCATTTTAATAGTTTTCATGAAAATGACATTTTTTTTACCTAGACCCATACATTTAGTTAATATTCAATTTATCCTGTTAAAATGGTGTGTTGGCTCAGTCTGAACATGTTAAACAATGATTGTTAAATGAAACAACAATATTGTCGATTATAAATTCAAAGTTTATTTTTATTTTTTTCCAAAAAAACTTTTTTAAATGTTGATTTATTTCTTTAAAAAAAAAAAAACACGAGAACATGAAACAAATGACATCAGGGACTCATACTATAAATTAATATAAATCAAATAAATGCCAATGCATGAAATAAATAACAGCCAAATAAAATATATAGTAACAAACTAAATAGTTAAATAAAATAAATATTTTCAATTTCATGTTTCCATATTTTCCACCACATACAACAAATAATAAAAAATAGCACCCATACAAATACCACTAATGAGCGAATTCTGATTGGAAAAAACATTTTCAGCACTTTTTGCGTTTTGGAAAGGAACTGCATCTTGCAGTACATTTTAAACAAGGAAATATAGTGATTTGGCATGAAACATTGATGGAGCAGTGAATAGGTTTAGTACACAGCAAAATGGCATGACAAACTCATTTAAATTTGGCGTTTAATGCGTTTTGGAAAAGAGCTCTTCATATCCACCTGTGTAATGTTTAGTGTATTTGATTATCCCTGCTGAAAACTTACAGTACAGTTTCAAATGTTTTTCATTAAAAATACGAACCATAATTTTTTTTATCAAATACATTTACATTTACATTTAGTCTTACATTTAGGTGGGGTAGGCAATAGAAGCAATTGGGACAAAATAAGTACAACAAAAGCATAAGTGCAATCAAAAAAAAGAGGGCTGGTCTCATATAACCCAACACAGTATACAGAACCATTCATTCATTCATTGATTTTTTTTTTTAAAGATTAGAGAAGAAAATAGAGTTAGAACAGATCAGTCAGATGTTGACGGAAGAGATGTGTTTTCAGACGTTTCTTAAAGATGGCTACGTTTCTTAAAAATCCATGAAAAAAACTTTTATATACAGTAGTGTGTGAGGCTTATTCCAATAGGATTTCACCGTTATTTTGTTGTTTCCCATCTGTCACATAACATATCACCAGTAGAACCCAACACATCACCAGCAGAGACCCACAGAGACCATAATACAGTTTCCATTTAAATCAATGCACTTCCTGTTTCTATTATAACCATTAAAACCAATAGAATTTCTGTGATGGTTTTTATTGTTGTTTTTTATCAGCCGAGATCTGCCACCAAAACCGAAAGTTTATTTTCAGTCATTGTAATACCATGAAAATTTGTTTTAGTTTTTGGACATTCACAATAGCAGTATTTTTATAGAATGCTGGTGAATTATGATGTACTGTTTTCAACTATGCCTTGAACTGGGAACTACTGTCTTTCAGTTCTTCCATCAGATAACTTTGCACTGAACAGTAAGTGTTATAGAAGATAAAGTACAGTACAATGATTTTATCCTTGGACCTTTAGAGTCTGTGATGCACAGATGTGGTAATAGTATGATAGGAACTTTATGCTCAAAATCAACCATATCTGCATTAAAATATAAATATGACGCCATGAATGCACAAAGTAAATGCTCAAAAACATATGTTACAAAAATAACTGAAATAGGACGGCCCATCTAACACATCCACATATGGACCTTAAACTAGGAAAATATACTTTTACCTAGACTAGATGTTTTTATTTGGTATCAATGTTATTCTCTTTCTACAGTAGAGCGGAAGCAAAGTGCAAGCTTGTTTTGGGGCTTATGGCTTTAAATGGGTTATGTCTTGTGATCTGACATGCTGGTCTCTGCATTGTAGGCATAGTCTTTACGAAATGTCAAGGGTGTATCAAGGTTACAAAGCAAGGGATTTTTTGGCATCAATCTGCTTTTTGTTGCCAGCATCAGCGTTTGCTCAGGAAAATGTTAATCTGCCTTACTGCTGAGTATATACTCACTGTTTCAGCATCATGCGTGTCCTCGGATAAATGAGCCATGCCAAGAAGCAAACAACGCCATTCTTTGCCTTCACAGCTTGTGAATGAAATGCAGCAAAGAGGCCAAACCTGCACTCAGATAGCCCACCAGACACCTGACCGGCTGTGCGAGAACTGAATAGTGTGATCGAATGAGTTTCATCACAACTGACATGTTACACAACGCTTTTCTGACTCTTATTTCTCTTTCTGTTTGTGGAAACAGACTCCTGGGAAAGGAGGTTCCCAGAGCTCGGAGTCTGAGCAGCCGTCTGCCGATATGAATAATGAGTCTTCTGAGGTAACCTGAATCTAATTAAATGTTTAATCCCACAGTGTTACTCTAAACCAAGTTATGCCTTAAATTAATGTTTTTATTTACTAGAATCATATCAGTTTTTTGGAGAAAAAAGATCTTTTACAGAAAGGAATTATTGTGCATTGTTCTTTCGATCTCATTGCGGTTTTAATTTGTTTGTCCACAGGGCTTCATTTGTCCTCAGTGTATGAAGTCACACAACTCCGCTGAAGAGCTCTTTAAACATTATGAGGTGTTTCATGAGCCCGGTGAATTCACTACTGGCAGGTGGGGCTTCGGTATTAATCTGGGCTGTATATAATCATAATAATAACATGACTTTTGATTGACGTTGACAAGTCTCCAACCACGATCCAATCTGTTCTCAGTTAACCAACCTGGCCCCACCTCTTTGTTGTTGAATCTTACAATTTTTGTAGTTTATTAAAATGGTAATTTAACCTTGCAAAATGCTTTAAGTGTCTTCAAAAAACACCAGTATTAATACAGGCTGTGTCTTCTTCAGGGAGGATCCAACCCTTCTTCGACAGGAAGTTCAAGATTTACAAGCTTCACTGAAGGTATGATGCCTTTGACTCCAACTCTTTTTATCAACAATATCAGGCATAAAATGTTTGGTGGTTCTCATAACACGATTACTCAATCCTGTTATTTCCACAGGATTTTCCTGCATCAAATTGTCATTAAACTTTTTTTGTGTGTTTTTAGGAAGAACGCTGGTTTTCTGGGGAATTAAAAAAAGAATTGGACAAAGTGCAAGGACAACTAGCGAGTAATAAAGTAAATTCTTTGAAATGTTCAAGAGTTGTCTATGTTCTTAATTAATGGTGATTTATTAATGCTGCTGTAGGAAGGTTTGCACCATTCATGTGTTTTGCTTTTAGGGCTCACAGAGTGATGGGACCAGCTTAGGAGATTCAGGTTAGTTTAGAGTAGTTCTAATCCTCTCTTAAAGTTAATATTTGCTTAAAATTTAAACATAAACACAACGGTGTGAGATGTAAGGTTTCAGGTTTTTTTGTTTTTCAGAGCTTGAAATGAGGCTCAATGAGGCAGAAACTGAGAAGTTCAACGTCAAACAGATGAAAGATATGTTTGAACAGAAAGCCGCCCAGCTCGCCACTGAGATAGTTGGTAAGATTTGCAGGAAAGTTCTTGCCTTTTTCATGAATATAGTTTATAATTTGATTTTTTACAATAATATCAAACAAGATATTTTAGAAAAGAAACCGAAACCCACACCCCATTTGTTGGTAGAGCCAGTGTTGCTGTATTCGACTGGGTGTGATTAATCAAACAGAGTGGTATTATTGCCATAATCTTTGCACTTTCCAGGAAATCATCCCTTAGCAACATAAACAAACGATACTGTGCATGCACGCTTTTGTTGGCCCGAACTTAACTTTATATTATGGTTATTATATATTTAAATTAAATATAAATAGTTATAATTTTAGCCACTAGCCAGACCAATCAACAAACACAGTCCCGAAATTAACTTTGGGCCAGGCGCATGCGTCCAATGAAACCTTCTGTAAGTGTGGTACTTGAAGTAGAAAAGAGAGAATACATTAAATAAATTTGAAATAAGCGTGCACTTGATTTCCCAGACATCAAATCACGTTACGACGAGGAAAAAAGCTTGAGAGAAGCATTGGAGCAGAGGTTGACCAATCTCAACCAAGACATGCAGAGAGAAAGACAGGAGAAGGAGAAATTATCAGCAGAGCTGGTAACCTCACACTCATTGTCTTCTGATAATTAATGAGTTAATATTCTCTCAGCTGCTCATGCCAGTGTATCATCAACCTCATTCATCATCCGTCTAATCCTGTCTTTCTTTGGCTCTCCTCCAGCTCCAGAGGCCTGGGGTGGAGGATGTGGAAGTGTTGAAGAAAGAGCTGGTACAGGTGCAGACGCTCATGGACAGCATGACGCGAGAGAGGGAGGAGGAGTCAGAGTGCCTCAAGAGCCAATACGAGCAGCTGCAGGCCAACTTCACTACCTCAGAGGTGAGGCACTGCCCCTGATAAAGCGGCTCAATCCTGTCATGTCTACACTGTAACGCTCAAGTAATGATAGAGGTTACAGTACCATGGTGACTTGCTTTATAGACATTCGGTCACTAAGCTGTTTATTCTGAAATTGTTAGTATTGATAGGACCCCGCACGTACAGAGATTCTTGCAATAATCAATAGCTTGTGAAGGGAGATAAAGGGAGGCATGGATCAGATTTTTGCCCCAATCATGTCACTTTGCCCACTAAAGCATGTTGGGAAGTTCTGAGTGGCAAGATGCGTAAAATTACCTTAAACCTAAAAAAGGAAATAAGGTGTTGGTTGTTAACACCCTTAAGAGCGGGTTTTAAAGCGTTTGAGTCACACGGACTGTCCTTTCTAACAGGTTCCTGAGGTTAAATATTAACCCTTCCGCCTCCCACCTGCCTCTGAGTATTTCCTGTAAACACGACCTCCTGACCTAAAAGTGTTTGTCTTTATATGAAGGTCCTACCAAAGCAGAGCACCTTTGGTTCGTAGAACATTACAAACGGGTCAATCGAGTGTGTTATGACCTTTTTTAGATATTCTAGTCTGGTGACTTTCGTTGCTCTACATGATTCAAAGACTGCCATCTAGTGACTGTATACAGTATACCAAAAATACTTGGCAACAGATTTTAGTGGGTTATTGCTTTAATAAAACAGCAGTCACAGCAAAACAACAAAATAATTTATTAATAATTTAAGTATTAGAGTAAGATTAAAGAAACCCTTCACACAAAAAATAAAATTCTGTGATCATTTACTGACCCTTGTGTTGTTTCAAATCTGTATAAATGTCTTTGTTCTGATGAACACAGAGAAAGGTATTTGTAAGAATGCTTGTAACCAAACAGTTCTTGGACCCCATTGACTACCACCGTAGGAAAATTTGCTATATAAATGTCTTTCTTCTGTTAAACACAAAAGAAGATATTTTGAAGAATGTAGGAAAACAAACACTTCTTGGGTACTTATGACACCATTGTTTTATTCATACTATGGTAGTCAGTGGTGGCCAAGAACTGTTTGGTTACAAGCATTCTTCCAAATATCTTTCTCTGTGTTCATCTCAAAAAAATGTGTTCTTGATATATAATTTGATGGTGAGTAAAAGATTTTGAAAGAATTTAAATTTTTGGGTGAACTGTCCCTTTAAGTATTTTTCAGCATAAATTATAATTTAGGACCCCATCAAAATTATTTGCCCTTTGTAAGAAAATAACCTGATCACCTGTTCATAGGCACTGTTTGTCCTGTCTCACTTCACCGGTCTATGTGTTTGTATGTGTCTCTCCCTCATCCTGTCTGGTCTCTCACCCTTCATGCCTGCTTTACATTCTCTTTGAGATTTGTAAACTGGAGGGAAAACTTAACAATCCTTAATGTCAATATTTTTTGTTATGTCGGAATCTTTCTTTTCTATCATTTTTCAAATAATTTTCATCATTTGTAGCTGTTGTGAAATTTAAATGAATTTGAGATGACTTTGTCCCCCTTTTTACTGTCTTTTTCTTTGCTTTTGATGATTCTGTGTTTTTAAAGATATTAGGTTAATATTAATTTGTTCGGTTTTTGAGTATTTAGACAGTGGATGCCATGTTTGTCCTAGGTCATGTTTAATGTCTTTATTTCTGGAGTCTATTTAAAGTTTGTGGAAGGATTAATTGAATATAAATGATTTAATATTTTGGCTGCTAGATGATTGATGTCTAAGCAGATCGATTTATTGCCTCTTTCATTTGCTTAAAATTTAATATGGAGAATCTCTCACCAGGTGTATCACCTTGTCTGCTTTGCCTGTCTCATGCTTGTTTGTTTGGTTGCAGAAAACGATAACTCAGCTAAAGGCAGAACTTGAAAAGGGACCTCAAGAGGCAGCGGTCTACACCCACCAGATCCACCTATTACAGAGCAACCTGAACAACCTCCAGCAACAGACCCAGGTAACACGTTAGTAGTGATGTTCACAAGCGCATGCAGATATATTGTGCTTTAAGTAACAAGGCACGTGCTGTTTATGCTGTATATTTTAATAGCCTACTTTATGGCTTTGCTGAACGCACGCCAGCTCCTGCTATGTAAAGACCCGCCTGTCTCTGGACCTACCAAGTATTTCAAATAACTTCTAAATTTAAGCACTCCGTCGCGGCGTTTACAAGCTTTACCAGCTGCCATTTCAGGAAAGGGCCGACACATTTTACGAGAAGGATCTCTAACCGGCCCCCTCGCACCCGGTCCATAGCGTCCGTGTCAACCTGTCACCACACCATGCGTTTTGATTGGCCATTAAAAAGTGTTGACACACTCATCACAGATGCTGTATAATTAGAGCAACAGGGGGGCGGTTGACTCGTGCCAGCTGCGATATTTACAGTGACAGACTGCCGCAGGTATTGATCCACAACTCTCTGGTCTGTTGTTGGAGTTGTCAGGATGGGATTAGGAGATCAGAGCCCAGAGGTGTATTGACTTCCGAAAAATGTGGACCACAGCAGATGATGAGATGTGAAATATGGACGATTAAGGGTCGTTAATAGAACTATTCCCGTCAGCCGTCCTTGGGGATAAATATAAGAGTTTCAAGAGGATATATGGTCAAGAGGAGGTACGGGGAAGAGATGTGGAGAGTTATAATTATGGGGATCACGGTACATTGCGCAACTTTAAAATAAGAAAATGTCCCATTCCCATGATCTGCAATGATCTAAAAAACTGTGACTAAAAAAGAGGTGATGACTGTGTGAACCGATTTGGTTCTCTAAGCTATTGTATTTCCAGCTATTGGGTTATTTATACACAAACAGTGAATGTCAAAGACAATTTCAAAGCAATCCTCATTCATGCCATCAACCACCTGTTGTTTCAAACAGCATAATATTTTTTTTCCATGAAACACAAAACGTTGCATTTGTGTATATTAAATATGCCGTCTTAAAGGGAGAGTTCACCCAAAAATGAAAATCCTTCTGCATTTTGTTAAAAATACGTATGTCGTCTCTGTCTTTCCGAAACCTTGTATGTCCAGATTCACAGTTTTTCAGGAAATTGAAAAACCCTGTACTTTTAAAATGATTGAAAAGTCTTTTTTAATACTTTCTATTTGATCGATATTTGCAAGACCCAGTGACAAACATAAAGGGTGACTAATAATAATGATTTTTGGCAATATATAAAAATCACAAAGTACGGAGATGCAGTGTTTCAGAAGGACAACCGCAATATGACCCTGAAATACAAAATATTTAAATGAATATATTTTGTGTCGGTGGTTTTGTGTCCATACAATGGAAGTCAATGTGGGTCGAAATTGTTTAGTTTCCAGCCTTCTTCAAAAGATCGACTTTTGTGTTAAGTAAAATAAGGACAGTCATACAGGTTTAGAATGACTTGAGAGTGTATACATTTCCGGTTTGTCCTTTTCGGGTGGACTATCCCTTTAAGATGCGTCACACCAGGTTTGACTTCCAATGGCACATATGATGACAACACTAAATAAAACTATTCTCGATTGAATTATTGCTTTACAATTTGTTAAGGTACTTTGACAAATGGAAAATGTAAGGCAATGAAAGAAGACACCGTTAAGGCATTACCCAGTGAGACTAGAGAGTGACTGCAGTGCACAAAGAGAATGAAAGAAAGGGGCTTTGTAGTAATGGGAACACAGCTGTGCCCTGGACATTATGTTAAGAAGCAAAGCTCATTGTGTGATGTAGGTGCCCTCGTCATGTCACCACTGTGTGCCAGTCCCTGTGTCCTTATCGCCCTGCCCTCTTTATAGCTGTCGCAGGGCAAAAGTCACAACACACTCTCTAGCATTCAAGTGCCTAATCCTATCCTCATAAAACAGTGCTCTCTTATCTACATACTTTTACACAAAGAAGTTCAGAGGTCCCAGAGCTATCCCCAAATTCTCAGACACTTTTCAGCATGCTATTCTTTAACTAAGCCGAGGTTATAATGCTGTTATGGGATGTTCTGTACAGTATGCAATAGGCTTGTCTGTAATACAAAAAGATTTTGTATCTTGTCATAATACAACAATTTATGTCCTTTAATTGAAGAAGCTAAGCATCTATAAACTTAATTATCATTCTGCCACTCCTCAGCTTTTGTCAGAGAAGTTATCTCGGAAGGAGAAGGAGAGTCAGGAGCTTGAGGAGCGTCTGGGTCAGGAGCAGACCTCTAAGAAGAGTCTTCAGGCCAGCCTTCACCAGAAGGATCTGGAGCTCCAGGAGAGCCAAGCCCGGGTGTCAGCGGGAGAGGCGGCACTGAGCCGGGCTCAAGCCGAAGGAAATGAACGTGGGGAGGAGGCTGCTCGACTCAGGGAAGAACTCGGTGAGATGGTGAGGAACCACCTGGAACTGAAGGCAGAGAAGAAACAACTCCAGCAGCAGAGGGAGGATAAGGAGAACCAGGGCTTGCAGCAGCAAAGTGAGATCAGCCAGGTCAGATACTGAAGAATTTGTTTTCCCATCTATGTAACATCTATCCCTCTATTCATTCATTTACTTGTATACCCAACCACCACACTTGAAGAGATAAAATGAAAATTCTGTCATCATTTACACACCATCTTGACATTTCAAACCTGTACGGCTGCTTTTTCCTGCAGAACACAAAAGAAGATATTTTGAAGAATGTTGGTAACCGAAAAGCAGAGGCAGCCATTGAATTCTATTGAATGGACACAAGCCCAATGCAAGTGAATGGCTGAAATCGCTCAAAATATCTTCTATTGTGTTCTGAGGATGAAAGAAACTCATACAGGTTGACATGACAAGAGGTTGAGAAAATGGTTTTTGGGGGAACTATAATTCTGTGAATTTATCTGCACATCAGTCATGTATACTTTCCAACCATCTATATACCCAGGCAGCTACCCATTCATTCATCCCTCCATCTATATACCCACTTTACCCTCCGCCTAATAACATCCATTCATTTCTTCCTCAATCAATTTGTGTCATCACACGTACTCAACATCCATCTTCCCAACCATCCATCCATAGAGCATCTTTGAGGACTGTATAATTTGAAAGATATTTAAATGACAAAACATTGATGTTATTAGAGCCACATGTTTGTGTCCTGCAGCTGCATGCCAAGCTGCTGGAGGCAGAGCGTCAGCTGGGGGAGCTGCAGGGCCGGCTGAAAGAACAGAGGCAGCTGTCAGGAGAGAAGCTCAAAGATCGAGAACAGCAGGTGACAGACCTGCAGCTCAAACTGTCCCGTGTGGAGGAACAGGTAGGAAAGGCTTTATGTGAAATTCAAAATAGCACATAAGAATTTTACGACACTGCACGGCAAACCAACATACAACTGGAAGACTCGGACCAGATGGACGTATTTGTGGAGACTACAAATAGTTTAATCAGCAGCATGTTTATTTGTATAGTGTATTGTTACCCTGATGGAATAATTATTACTGCGGTGAGCTTAAGTGTCTTGTTTTCACACTTAGCTGATGTTTTATTTGTGTGTAGTTGAGGGAGAGCTTTGCGAAGTCTACCGACCTACAGCATCAGCTGGACAAATCCAAACAACAGCACCAAGAACTTCAAACACTTCAACAGGGCACTAATGGAAAACTTAGAGAAGCACAGGTAGATACCAGTGTAACATCTCGCTTCGGGATCAGAGAAAACAAAATTCAAATGAAGTCAAAACTAATCTCATTTGACCTTCCTGTACAGAATGATCTGGAGCAGGTGTTGCGTCAGATCGGGGACAAGGACCAGAAGATACAAAATCTTGAGGCTCTGCTGCAGAAGAGCAAGGACAGCGTGAGCCAACTAGAAGCTGAGAGAGAGGATCTATGTGCCAAGATCCAAGCTGGAGAGGGAGAGGCAGCTGTGCTTTACCAACTCCAAGAAAAAAATCACTCACTACAGGGACAGGTAAGGAGAACAACACACCTACGACATCAGGATGTGCTGCCATCTGTCGGAGATCTCGTTAAGTTAAGTGTCATTTCAGATGACGCAGTTGACCGACAAGCTCAAGAACCAATCAGAGAGCCACAAACAAGCTCAGGACAACCTTCATGAGCAGGTGCAAGAGCAAAAGACCCACCTACGTTTAGCACAAGACCGCTGCCATAGTCTAGAGACCACCATCTCTGAACTTAATGCTCAACTCACAGAGAACAAAGAGAAGAATGCCCAGCTGGACACGCAGGTAGAACAAACATGTCACGTGCCAGTTGGGTTGCTTATGTCGGTGAATTTTATCTTGGTGTTGGATGTAAATGACGTTTGTCTCCTAGCTAAAAGCCAAGACCGAGATGCTGCTGTCTGCAGAAGCAGCAAAAAATGCTCAGCGTGCTGACTTGGAGAACCACCTGGAAACGTCCCAGAATGCTTTGCAGGACAAGCAACAGGTAGAGGCAACACACTAGAATGTGTTTTTGTTATTGATCTGTTGCAGGCAAACCCATCTGTGTTTTAAATGCGTGATTATGCAGGAGTTGAGTAAAGTTCAGACTCAGCTGGAGGAGCAGCGCTGCAAGCTGCAGGATAAACAGGAGCAGTGTTCTCAGCTGGAGAGCAGTCTGAAGGACAGCAGAGACAAAATACTGACAGCCGAGCAGAGGATAGAGACACTGGAGACCACAGCCAAGGTCAGGATGAGCTCTCTCCTCTGAATCACTGCTGCACACGTCTGCATTTTGAGAGGGTTTGATCCTGTTGAGGGGATTTGGTGCTTGTTGATGTGAATTTGAAGTAATTGTGTATGTGTTTATGGCTGTTACAGAAAGCAGAGGCTGAATTAACGGAGCTTCGCTCTGGGAAGGAACAGTCTCAGAAGGAGAAACAGAAGCTGGAGAAGCAGCTCAGTGAGCTGGAGTTGAAGACGAAGGAGTTGAACCTTCTGTTAGAGGCGGAGAAGCAGGGGTTGGTACTTTATATGGGAAAATGCTGAATATTATTTTGTGATGAGCAACATTTCTTAAAGTTGCAATTTGTAACTTTGTTGAAGGGGTCATATGGCGCGAATACGTGTTTTTCTATGCTTTGGTGTGTAATAAGTTGCCCATGTATGTATTAGACACTTAAAATTGCAAAATAGCATCGGGACAAAAGATGCATTCTATCTAAACAGAATGCTCACCCAGACCTGCCTGAAACACCTCGGGTAACCACACCCCCACAAATCTACGTCAGTTCGGGGTAGGATTTGACTAAGGCCTCCCAAATGTATACGCAAGTAAGGTGGGAGTACCGGTCAGTACAATTACTTCGGAACCTGATGTTCCAAATATGGTAAGAGGCGCTGCAGTATTTGACCAATCACTACGCACTGGTTAACTAGCAAATCACAGCACACCTCGCTTTTCGGAGCGATGAGCTTTTAAAAAATCTGCTCGTTTCAGAGAGGCGGAGCAAAGAGGAGATACAAACACATTAACGGTATGTGGAAAATACAGCGTTTTATAACCTTAAATTTAAAACAAACGATTATATTCGTTTTAGCCGTGTCATATGACCCCTTTTAAAAATAAGCAAAAATCTGTTATAAGCAAGTACATAATAAATTCTGTGCTTTCGGTTTTAACCCTTTAACTCTTACCCCAGTTCGCAATGGTAAGATAAGTACATAAAGTAACTTGAGGTTTTAAACAGATGACGACATTGAGAATGTTTTCACGATGAAAAACAGAAACGTTTTTTCCAGCGGATGATGATGTTGTGCTGTAAAGAAACACTATGTTTACACAGAGACGAAAATGCTGTAGTTTTCAAAAACTTGCACTTTGAGGTCTCAAAGTCCCCAAAAAAGCATAAAAGTTGAAAACGGTCACATGTAAAGGGCCTGATAGAGACAAAAGTTACAAACTGCAGCTTTTGATACACAAAAACTATAGTATATATATAGGTGGCCTCAAAACTAGACTTAACCTGACTTTTTAAGTCATTGATTCTTTTTGGATTGATGTGTAAGCTAAAACGTAGAGACCGTTCCTATGACGGGTCTGTCTGTATTTCTGCCTCAGAGCTGCCAGCCATCAAGGAGAGTTGGAGAAGAAAACCTCAGCTCTCTCTGAAACAAGACAACAGCTTGAGAAGGTGGAGAAGAAGTGTGGAACCCTGCAGGCCAGCCTAGATAAGCTATCTCAGGAGGGTCAGACACGGCAGGCGGAACTGGACAGGAAAGTGCAGGGTCTGAGCACGGAGCTCCAGAAGACCCGGGAGGAGAAGGAGGCTTTGGTTAAAGAGATGGCTACGGTTAAGGAGGCTCTGAGCACAGCTTCAAAAGCTCTCAAAGAAAGCCAGATTCAGCTGGAGAAAGAGAAGAAGAACAGCAAAGCAGCTCTGGAGGAGAAGGTGAGTGCCATGAGTTTGGAAGTTGATCAGTGTTACTAAGATAGATACATTGAATCCAAAATGTGTCTGAATGTTTGTGTATTAATAAAAATGTATAGATGTCATAGATGGAGAGTGACATTTTATATCATGCTGTAATGTTTTATTTTAAACATCTTTGTGTCTCCGATTCGTAGTTGTTTTCTTATTAGCCACATTGTTATATATTTAGGAAAAGTCCCATCTGAAAGCACAGCAACAACTTCAGAAAAACGTTGAGGCCACTTCAAAGGAGCTCGGTGAGGTCAAAGGTCAACTAGAGAAATTGAAAGAGGTAAGAATGTGTAACTCAGCATTGTGCAGACCTTCGGGTTACCCCCATGCGTTACTGACACCGCTTTGTGTCTTCAATGAATCGTGATGCATTGCAGTCATAAAGTTCTTGTTGAAATGCTGTAGACAGGGAAGGGCCTGCAGTCTCAGCTGAGCGCACTGAACGGCCAGCTGAAAAAGTCTGAAGAGACACTGAAAGAAAAGGAGAAGAGCACACAGCAGCTTCAGGCACAGCTGAAGACCACCCAGGGCTCCTTTAGCCAGGAAGTGAAGCAGCATGAAGCACAAGTTTCCGAGATGCAGGCTAGCCTCACTAAAAAGGTAAGAGCTATTACATTACACACTTAAAGATAAGACTTGTACGAGCTGGTGGAATTGTCACTCATATATTTATTTCCATTACAGGACAAATTGAAAGTCAAAGTCTAAAACTCAATTCACTTTAATTCAGTCAATCAATTTTTCATTAAAGATGCAACTTATTTGATTAAAAATAAACAAAAATCTGTGTTTAGACCCATAAGCTTATAGGTAGATTTTGAGGACATTGTTTGACCTTAAACCCATATATGGATAGGTTGGTAAAATAACCTGCAATTTCATGTTTCAAACAGAGATGGCTGTAGAGAGCTAAATGTTTTCAAATGCAGCGTCAAATTTGTGACGGATTTACAGAAATACAGGAGTTAGTGACATTCTGCTCTGTTGGATATCAACAGTTCATTGAAGTTTTGATGCTAAAAAGGATAAATGAAGCAGGTATTCGTCTCAACTCTTTTTGCAATAACCAGCTCTTTAGTTTATTTGGAAACCTGTATTACAGTCGAAAAGAACGCAAACAAAACATGCCACAGTTTACTGAAAATAGCAGGACAGTCATACATCTTTGGTCACTGTATTTATTTACTGAAAATAATGTGAAACGTGTTCAACTGTTGGTTTTTCCAACACTGTTGATTGTAGAAACATTAATGTTAAGGAATAAAAAAGTAAGGAAACAAAAAGGAGAGCAAAAATATGTTCAGTGACGAGTATTTTTTGGGGAAAGTTGACATTTGGCCAAAATCTCTCTATATACAGTATTTCTATTGTAAGTATCTCAAATAAAGTTTGTGATTTATTTTGGTAACGATAATCGTATAGTTAAAACATGTCTTGTTACAGCCTACTCACTATAATACTTTATTAAAGAACAATTAATTATTTGTTGCATAATTAGAACACCTTTTACCATGTTTTCAACCTGGCACAATATGACGGAGATGTTTAGTGAGACATGGCACGTAGCTTTCAATATATGAAAATAGTTCCTATTCTTTAGGCACTCCACTTCTATAAACACATTCCTATTATTCTTATACTTCAATAAACTTCCTCTTATTGACTCTTAACATATTGTTATCTCTTGAATTGTTATTGTGACCGAACTTCTCTAAAGAAAGGAACTGAACTCTGACTAAACTGAACTGAATAGTCAGGCAAACTTGCATGCTGCCTGTCTCATTTTCTCTCTGATGTGTGTTTTAGGCCGAGGAGGAGGCCAAGCTCAAAGAGCAAGTGGCAGCATTGTCTAAAGATCTTAATTCAGAAAAGAATCGCTGTACGGAGATGCAGAAAACTAGCGACAGCACCACAGAGCGTCTCGCTGCGCTTCAGTCCGATTACTACGGAAAGGAGTCTGAGCTCTCTGCTGTACACCAGGACCTCAAGGTGTGTGTTTGTGAAGCTGTAAAACTATTTACAACCATGTGTGTACACTTCCCTTCAACTATAACAAGCCAGTGCATCATTATGTGTATTATTATTTATTATTATCTGGTTGTAATGGTATTTGTAATGTAGGCGTGTGAGGAGAAGCTGGCTTTATCTCAGGAGGAGCTAGTGGCCAACAGAAACCAGCTTAGTTCTCTAGAATCCCAGATCAAGGAACTAAAGACGGGCCATGCAACGCTAGAGAAAAACCTCAGCAAGAGAGATGAACAAATCAAGACACATGTGGAGGCTCTTCAGAAGCTCCAGAAACAGCAGGTAAACTCACATAAATAAACTCTGCAGCTGGGGTCACATAGTGACAGCCACAATATAAATGTTTATTGTAATTTCATAATTTTGATTTGCTTATCATTGCACATTTATGAGAATAAAATGAAGGTAGTGAGTTATCTGTGTTGTGTGTCTCGCAGGAGGCAACCGAAGAGCAGCTGAAGAATGAGAAAGTTCAGCGTGAAGAACTGAGAGCGTGTCAGAGCACTCTGGAGAAGGACAAGAACAAGCTAAGCGCTGATCTCAAAGCACTGGCAGGGAAGAATGAGAAGGTCAGGATAACGAACTCTGACCCCTCATCTATTGGATCTTCTTCCATTCTCGAGGAAGTGAGAGTGGAGTGATAAGTGAGAAAAATGTTGTGTGTGCAGGAGCTGAAGGATCTGCAGGCTGCCAAGCAGCTGTTTATCCAGCAGAAGGTGGAACTTCAGGGGAAGGTGGAGGCAGCTCAGGCATCACTGGAGCAGGAGCAGAGAGATCACCAGAAGACCAGAGACTCCATCGAACACGCACAACAGCAGCTCAAAGCTGAGACTGACAAACTACAGAAGCAACTGGTACTGATTATCTCTACAATAAGATACCAGTGGTTTAGTTTACATTGTGAAATGTTTGGTTGTTATTCTTACAGGTCATGATAAGGATGATACAAAATTACATTGAATTTAGATACATTTAACTTCAATTTATTTATGTAAATACAAACATAAAAAAGATATTGAATATAAAAAAGATATACATTTTACTCCCAGGCGTTGGAGGTAAAGGCTAAAGAGGGGGTGGTGAGACAGAGGGAGGAGGAGGAGGTGAAGATTTCCATGCAGGTGTCGGCACTAAACGAGAATGTGGCCACGCTGAAGAGGGAGGTGCAGAGCAGCCAGAGGCGGGTGGGCGAACTGGAGAAACAGACGGATGAACTGAGGGGAGAGATCGCTGTGCTGGAGGCCACCGTCCAGAACAATCAGGACGAGAGACGTGCGCTGCTGGAGAGGTTTGATCGCTTTAGATTTATTTCGGCCTAAATTGTGATCACGACCGTGGGTTTTGTCAACTTTTATTGTTGATTTTTTCAGATGTGTCAAGGGGGAAGGTGAGATGGAGAAGCTTCAGGCCAAGTTGCTGGAGATGCGCAGGAAGTTGGATGACACCACGGCTGCCATGCAGGAGCTTGGCCGTGAGAACCAGTCTTTGCAGGTCAGATGCCTGCACAAGTCTAAACTCTGCATTTTCTGTATTACTGTCTCTTTAAATGCTATCGTCCTACTGTCGTTTCAAACCAGCCCATTGGTTTTTGGGGTTTATGTAAGAAAGTCATATGGGATTGGCGCATTATGAGGGTGAATACATTTTTTTGGACTAGATGTCCCTTTAATACCCCACACCCTGATCTTACACATTAAATATGACATTTATTTTAATTCAGTTTTGTTCTTGATCACTGTTTCCACACATAAAGGGAAACTCATGCTTTCATTTCCTCATGCAGATAAAACAGTCACAGTCTCTCACACGGAAGTGGGCAGAGGATCATGGAGTACAGAATTGTATGGCCTGTGGGAAAGGCTTCTCTGTCACTGTCAGAAAGGTGTGCAACCCACTCACACACACCCATATTTAATGAAGCTGTTAGTTCAGATGGATCAAAGTATGAGATCAATACCGTGTTAATGATCTATCCCATTTATCTATGCTGTTCAAAGGGCTGGTGTGACAGTACATCAAAGTGGGTCACATACGCTTTTATTTGATGTTCTCAGAAAGTCACAGAGCAATAGAGTGCTCTGACACACTGTAACATAAATCACATATATACATATATTTACCTATACATATATAGTTGTGTCGAGTATTTTCGCAAGCACTGATTTCAACGTGTTAAAAATCCTAAATGAATGCAAAGAGTTGTGAAAAAGGGCGTCAGATGGAGCGGCAGCTCTTATTCTTAAATCTGCTACTGTGACTCCTGTCACTAATGTTAATCAAAGAACAAAAGAAAAGAGGAATTCAATGCGTTTTGTAGCTTTAATTCTGTATTTAATTAGGAATTAACATTAAAGACTGTAAAGTGTTAATTATGATGAACTTAATTAAATTTCTGTATATTTACTACCTGTAAGACATGATTGATCTTAATTTTACTGTACTTCAATGTTGAACGGCTATAATTAATGTTAAAATAGGGAAAAAACAAACAATTTAATGGAGACATCAGTTGCAGTACTAAACTAATATCAGAATGTTGGCTTTCATTTTTAAATTTATGAAGTTAAAGAAATCTGTTGTTTCTTCAGTTGTTTGGAGAATTCAATATGAAATTATTAGAACGTAATAGTATATTTAAAAGCATTTAAGTTATTTGTGATTAATCGTGATTTAAAGTTTTTTTTTTTTTATTACTCAGATACATTTTTTTAATCGTTTGACAGAACTAATATATATATATATATATATACAAAGTATATATACCTCCCAGTAAATGAAGCATACATTGACAAATTTCTTTAATTTTATTTGTTGATCCACTCAGAATCATAGATAAATGTTTGGTAGTCATTCTCCTGGGCTCCGTCTTTATAAACTTTGAATACGTGTGTCATATTTCCCACTCAAGGTTGAGCAGCAGTATATTCTCCAAAGACTCAAGAGCAACATGTAGTCATCACATGTAGTCAAAAAAAAAAAAATCTGCTACATCTGTAATCCAAAAGTGGACATCACTTTTGTCCACTACTGTATGTGTTAATCTATGTCTTTTTCTAGTTAATGCAAAATTCTGTTCTGAAATCTATCCAAAGAAAAAATACAGAATCAGGCTGAATTGAAATTTCTGTATACAAATGTATGCATTTTTGTCAGTGGGTCTTAGCATAACCAGACAATTGAATTTAAATCCTCGCTTTCTCTTTTCCTCAGCACCACTGTCGACACTGCGGCAACATCTTCTGCGCGGAGTGCTCTTTACGCAACGCCATGACGCCCTCTTCCAAAAAGCCTGTCCGAGTGTGTGATACTTGCTTTGACGAATTGCAGGGCTGATGGCTTTCCACTAAGCCCCTCCCCTGCGGTTCACTGCCCTTCCCATCATGACCTCTCCCCAGGACGGATGAGCGCGTGATGGGAGAGGCCGGCTGAGGTCGGGGTAAGGGCCGGACAAAGGGACTGCAGGGGCCACTGACAAACAGCCCGTTTTCAGCTGCTGCAGTGCCCACTTAATCCCACCAATCAGATGGAGGGAACACTAAACTAGAGAGGCCAGAGAGCCTGTCCTTATCTGTACAGTGCCTTTGCCACTTACGCGGCCCCTTTCACACCCAGAGGGATCAAAAGGGAGGGGTCGGATCGGTTTTGATGTTGTGTATAATTTGTTATGAATGAATAACAGATGGAGGTTCTGTCAGGTCTTTAGTACTGAATGTGTTTGGCACTCAAAATTAAAGTTTTACACTAATGTAGTTTTTTAAAAGTTTAAAGAAATAGTGTTAAATGGGCGGTGATGAAATGCCATTGGCGGATCAAACATCTGTTCTAAGATCTTGTATTTTTGGCTGAGAGTATCTGAATAGAACCAAAGCTGGCTAGCAGATCCTTTGATATGTCATTATTTGTAAAGTAAATGTACAGGCACAGGCATATGTGAACAATTCATGTGTAATATTCATATTTTGGAGCTGTAACACTTGTCACTCATTGTGGGCATGTTGCACATTTGATATGTGACATAATGTACATGCTGTGTTGTATGTTTAATGTATGTTTAAAACTCAACACTTGGAGTTTGTTTTGCATTCATGATCACCGACAGAAGTTTTTTTGTTAGTTTTTTAATGGTTTATGCACACTTGTGTGGCATAATTTGACTTGATTTATTATTTTCTACAATTATTTGTACCTGTTGGATGCATGTGCTCTGCTTTCAAGCAATGTGTGCAAACGAATTGAAAATGAATGTCGGCTGCTAGTGATGTCTGCTGAGCAGTTTTCCTCATTTACATCTTCTACTGTACGAACCTACAGATCCTGAAAATGATGGAGCTACGCTGTCGCAGACAGGCTGAACTGTGCCAACCAACCTTTCAGACTTGATCACAAGATTAAAGTTTGATGAGACTTTGTTGAGAATGCCGTCCAAATGAGTGGAAAGTGATACTAACTGCTGTAGAGCGAGCTTCGCCTTTTGTGGTTTGCCAAATAGGCACGTTCTGGTGTTTTTTCTGTACAGGCAATGCTTAAAAGGATAGTTCACCCAAAATTTAAAATGGTGAATAAACACAAAACCACAGGCATTTCTCAAAAATTCTTTATGCACAAAGTCATGTACAGGTATAAATCGAGATGAGGGTTAATGAAAAATGTTTATATTTGGCTGTGAACTATGGCTGTGTGATTGTGAGGTATTGCCGTGCCTCAGGATGTTATGAGCTATAAACGGTGGTTTATAACCAGCTCAGTCATGTCCCATGATTTAAGCACCTGTGACGTCGTGACAATGCCCTTTAACTTGATTTTTAATTAAATGTTTTCTCCAGTTGACATTATCACAAAGCGTATCACAGATGCCACTTAGTGCCATTTAACTGGTGCCCTCACTACACACCTCTCCACTAATGACGTCCTTTAGAAGGTTAGATATGATTATAACGGAAAAAAGAGTAAAGTAAAACAACAACCATCCAGTCTTGAGTAAACATTAAAATAAGAAATGAACATTGTTCCACTGTGCTTCATTTGTATATCTGCTTATAGCTTAGATCCATGGCAAAATGTGTTCTTGAACGCATGTCCAATACAGTTCTCCATCTGTTCCATAAGACAGAAAGTGTCTCAAATCTATCATGTTTACTTTTAACCTCACAACATGTGGGTTCGGAAATTTCACCCTGCCACTGTTAAATCTTTTCATCATAAGCCCTATTTGAAAGGTAGGAGGGGGAACGTATCATGACATCATGTCAATTTCAAATAAGGGTCCTCGTGCTCAGTAAGGGAAAGATGAGTGAAGCAAGCCATAAACAAATGACCTTCCAACCATGAGCAAACAGAACATGCCACTTTTGCACTTAGTACAGACCTTTTCTTGAGGCCAGGTCCCATACTTGTTTTCTTCCATTTCAACACCTAACTAGCATAGCATTGTTCTTGTCAGATACCGTTCCCCCTATGTTCCATTGGGTAGACAGTTCATACTTGTCTGACACGTTCACAGCTCACTCTCTATCCCACAAAAAGTATGTCCTCAGCCTAGTATCACTAAAGTTTTACATTATACCAGGAGAAACCTATCCCAGCAGCTTAAAATGTGACTATCAGATAAGGTTCCCGTGATTAATAAACCAAAGAACGTAGATGGGACTCAAAATCTCAACCAACAGAGCTAAGGGAGCACTAACCACTGGAACACAGACCTTTGCTTGTGGCCAGGTCATGTACTTGTTTTCTTCTATTTCAACACCTGACCAGCATAGCAGGGGGAGTGGTATCTGACAGCTGAATTGTTCCTATAATTTTTTGTTCCCCCTCCGTTACATTGGATAGACAGTTTAAACATATCTGAAACCTTTTGGAAGAACACTACACTTTTATCAGAATCTGTTATGTTTTGTCATGGCTAACAGCAGGAAGATCACATTTGCATAATAGTGGGGATGTAGCTGTGCCCTATGTTTGCATATTATCTTTTTCTTCTCTTTTGACTGCCCATTAGATGCCGATTCATTTTTAAAAGGGAATAAATATATTAGTTGCTTCATTAAGTAACCAGATTAGATTTTTATATTCAATAAAAAATGTCATGATCAACACATTGACAATAATAAAAGATTTGTTCAAAGTATACAAACAACTTGACAGCCTTTTATTCTTTTCATTGTCAAACTTGAAAATCCTTTCCAAGACAATGTAGTGCACATTATTGTTTCAAACACTTTCATTTACAAAAATGTTAACTCTCACTAATTTACAACCACAAATTCCATTATAATCTACATCTTCACATTTCTGGAAGCCTTTTTTGTACTGGTTAATCTAAGCATTCTACACAATGAGAAATGTTTACAGATATAATCAGCATTACAGTCTTAATCACAGTGGCACTACAGCATATACAGTACCAATAGGTCCCAGTCAACAACCTTACTGTGCTGCTACAGTATATACCTGTGTATTTCTGTTTCAATAATCTTTTATGGAAAAATGCTGCGGAGATGTTTTTCTTTGCTGAAGTGATCTGGTAAGTGGTCCGATGGCACTTTGAGGTAAGTTCTACAGAAAGTCTCTGTACAGGTTAAATTTGTAAAGACTCCAGATAAAGAGTAGAGTTCTTGACCCGAGGCTGTTGGGAATCCTGCTTCAGCAGAGAATTGACAGCATTCTCAATCTCCAACATCCATGCTTTCTGAAACATCATTACATCAGATACATTATTCTCAGTCACATTTTAAAACATCATAAAATCTGTTATTTATATTGACTGATGAACTGCATATTAACCTTCGCAGATTCAGCCTGGGCTTGTAGAATGAAAACTCCGATGCACTGCTGATAGCGATTCTGATGCATTATTATGAAAGAATTAGGCAGTCCAGATGCTGAAAGATTAAAAACAAAGCCGTCCGTAAGCACAAATGATTTAAAGAGTGTTTTCCTATCGTTGTCAGTGTTGGTCACGTGAGCCTTTCCTCAATGGAAATATTCTTGTTTTGTTACAAGATTACTGTATTAAATGACCTAAAGCTAAAAAGTGTTTCACTGCATGCGTGTATGGGTTGTTAACACCTGTGGCATTGAGCTGGTCTATGTTCTTTAACTGAAGGCGGTCCAGGGAGATGGGCTGATCCAGAACAGTGAAACTACAGCCGTCTTGCAATAAGATTTCAACCTCCTGGCCCACAACTGGACGCAAAGGGTTCGTCTCCAACACACTAGACTTCTACAATAGAAACACAATATTCAGGTTATATTCAAAACTGTTTTAGAGATCAGACAGAATCAACGCCATCTAAAGGGGGTCATAACTTAGTTTTTCCCACTAGGGTCCACATATAATAGTAATGTTATGCACAACCCATCATACTGTCACTTATTAAAATGAGCTGAATAAAATTGTTTTGAAGAGTTGAAGAAACACAAAAACATTTGAAATAAAACATTTAAGGCAGCTAATTTGTCTTCCTGACCATTTTTCATCCTCCCTCTGACACCTTTTTAACTTGCAATTTTTGGCCACCATCCACAGCAACGAGGTCAATCCCACACTTTTCTTAGTTTAAGATTTCTTTCTCTTCCTTCTGTTTCTCTCGACAGCGTTGTGAATAGGTTTTAAGTGGAAACTTTTAACTAAAAACTTTTACTGCTTTTTAGGGTAGGTCTTAGTGTTAAGATAAAATGTTTTGTGAATACGGGCCCTTGTGTATAGGTATATGATGGGTATTTCAACATATTTATTGCAGGCACCATTAACATTCTGTTGGTTTAGACAGAAAGCAGCAACTGTAATCTGACCTAGACTTTATACAACAGAATGTGGGACAGGTAATATTACTTTATAGAGATGATTATGGCTGAAATAACTGATGACATTATTGACTATTGGCCTTAAGGGCTTTTCATCGTATAATGTAAGGCATTAATCGCATTATGAGGGTTCATGTTAACATAGGAATTAGGAAGCTAGCGCTGCCGGATAATGTTGTATCTATAGGCTACATATAAAAATAAACTCCTCAACAAAACCTCAAACAAAAATTATGTCGTTTTTGGTGCTCTCCTTGACAAGAGTATCAATGAAACAGTCAACCATGAGGTTTCTTTCAAACATTGTTTTGCGTTGCACTGTTTCCTCAGATATTCCCCTGTCACTGAGGAGTCCGGTCACATGACAAAATAAGCTGATCCTGATTGGTCCTCTTGTGTGCATTCAACGTGCTAATTTGCTCGCAAATTGAATTTATAAAACCAAATTATGATTCGATTTTGTAGATAGAACCTTTTTGTTTCTTTACAAGAAAGCCCTAAAATGTATACATTAAAACAAACATGGCATAATGTAAATAAGTTGTCACAGAATAAGAATAACTCAATTTTGACAAAATTTTCAGATAGAACCTTATAAATCAATGTGTGATGTAATATATCCGATACATTTATCATCTTTCACAATGCACTGATCCTTACTTAACCTCATAGCATGTAATTGTAGGAATAGCTTGAATCAATAATCACTCCCAAACATCACCGTCACATGCTCAGACGTTTGCCCACTCTCTGATTTCAGTCAATACAGTGAGTGGGCATTAACCAAAACAGCTATTCCTTTTACTGCAATAACACCAAACAAAAGTTCCATTATATTTCTAAAACAGTATCCAACTGCACCTTTTTGCTTCGCTTGATCTTAGTGATGAGAAGGAATTCGTCAAAGAGAAACAGGTAAACGTCATGCAGCTTTGTGTTTTCTGTACAAAAGGAAAAATAACGCAAGTTAACACAACTCTGTTTAAATGCAAAAGGGCAGATCAAATAGAGTTCATTTATTTCCATTTGACCTATTAGAACGAGCCTGCCGTCGTACAGAAGACTTCGATGAGACACCAGGTTCTCCAAGGTCACAGCTTTTAACAAGTGCTTCAGATTCTGTGAAGAATCAAAGACACGTAGCTGTTAAATATCTATGAATAGAGATCAAGCGAAGCTGATGCTGACATACTATTAAGTTCAATGAAGGCTTTTGAAACAGACCTCAGGGACATGTGCTCTCTTCTCTCTCTCCCATAAAGGAAGCCACACCAGAACTTCCTGCAGTCGCTTGACCTTCTGATAGTTGTCCAACCACTTCACTTTGCCCTCAAGGTCATCTGAAAGAGAGAGAGGGGGGAATCATTGTATCATCAACCTACACAGAACGGTTGTCTGTTATGGGTTAAAGGCTTCATCCACACCTCACAAACAAACATTGCTGCTTTTGTGCAAACAATCACAGATCCTGTTTTTGGTTGACAATTGATTCCGATCATACTAGATTCTTCCTACTCAGTTCCACATAAAAGCTCTTTTATCAACAATGACACACGCATGAAATGTTTGTCTGGATCCCACGCCCATCGGATAAAATGCTTCATGCGCTCGTAGACTCGTAAAATGTCAAAACGTCACACAATGCACAAGGAAGCAATGCAGAACTCAACACACCCTTGATGTCTTCACATTAAGATAACAGTGAATCGGTCTGTACTTGACAGATGCTTTATCCACAGGGTTTGATATTGAGAAATTTAAACGATTACATTCAAATGATCAAAACTGTCATTAAATTAAAATCTGTATATGAAAATGTTTGAAAAAAGTCTGCATATGACATAGGAATGCAGTATTACACAATTTATGTTAATCTCACTTCTTATCAAAACAATATTAGGGATTTATGACAAGGTGTGTGTAATATTCCAGGATGATAACTGTGCGGACATCCGTAAACATTGTCACATTTTGTATTGCTTACCAATACATCTGACATGTCCCAGTCAAAAATAGCTCTAGTCTTTACGCACTTGTGACTGTATGTTTTTTTAAGAGCGGCCGTGACAAGCAGTTAGAGAACTGGAAGAGTTACCTGTCACTCTTTTGGATTCCACCTTTGACGTGAACAACAAAGACAAGATCAAGGACATTTTCCCATGCGAGTATTATAAAAACATTACTGGCATATTAACATAAAGTCGAAAGGTCACGTCAACAACCCAAACCTCTCTTTCAAGAATGTGAATTTTTGAAAGAATAACAAAAAATTTCTACGTGGTTTAGATATTCATAATTAGACAGTTTTGGGGTGAAAACCTGTTTGCCAGTATTCTTGTAGCATAGGACGCAGGAGCTTTTATTGACATTGGAGGTGTAAGAACTCAAGATTAAAGCTGTAATCTGTTTCATTATTTTTTGGGTTAAAAATGAACAAAAATAAGTTGTTGACCAGGAACAAGAAACAAACTGTGTTAAAAACTAAATAAGGTTATAATTATTATTTATAGACAGATTCAGCTGCAACAACCAACACAAGTTATGTTCCCCAAACTTAACTTTAGGTAGACCACCGCAAAGAATCTATAACTGTTAAGTAGTTTTAATTCAATTTTATACAATCAATATCAAATGAAATGTTACAAAAAATAACTACAAATCGATTAAATTGTACCAACTACAAAATATATTAAATTGTTATATTCTAACAAAACAAAGACCGTCTGCGTCTGATGAAACCGTCTAAGGAGCAATTGAATTTTTCTGGTACGATTTCACGAGAAATGTCAGTTTGAGAAATGTAAAGTAACTTGCAAATTTTATGTTTCAAACAGAGACACAGAGACGCCAACACAACAACAGGCGATACAGAGACTGCAGCCTTAATATGATTTGTAGATTGAAACCGGTGCTGACTTTAAATGATATTACAGTCCAAGCATTGCTTCATGTGAAGTCTAGTGGTCGGAGGCATATGAAAAAGCCCCTGAGGACGTTGATGTTTTTTTTCTCTCCCACCCAGGAATGTAACACCAGAACTTGACCTTCTGACACACGTCCAACCACTTCACTTTGCCCTTAAGGTCATGTGAAGTCTGGGGGTTGAAGTGGGTATGACATCGGAAAATCGAAAGGGTGCAAATTTTGAAAACCCTGCAAGGGCCGACTGGAGAGCCCTACAGTATGTAAATAAAATATGTCCCAGGTAGACGTGTGGTGAGAAAAAAGTTATATTATATTCAGGGAGAGGTGGAGAACTTACAGATGGCTGTGTCGACTAGGTCCACAATGTTCTGTAGTGTGTTCTCCTCTGCCTCTGAACAGCCCTTCTTTCCTATATTCTTCAACAGCAGTGGGTACCGCGTAAACCTCTGCAGAGGAGCCACCAGCAGATCCTTCAACTGCAGCCTGCGGCACTGCTCGCTGCGTTCACACCACTAACCAAGAGAAAGCGAGATATACGAGATCAAATTTAAGATTTTGCTTTGATTTATATCCAGATCTACTGTGTGTACAGAAAGTGAGTGAGTGGGAAAAAATGGGCCATAATGTGGAGACAGTTTAAGCTTTGATGGCACCAGATGATGTCATGAGTAGTGAGGGAGTGGTAGCTATAGCAACGATGTCATTAACCAAAGTTGCGGTCACCGTGTTCCAACATGTTGAGCAACGGCCCCTGACAACCAGCCGAATCTCAGTGTTGTAACACATGCCCTGTTCCCTAGATCTTGTCAGAGCGTTCAGACCAAGCCCTGATTTACCATGCGGAATCACGCAAGTTACCTTTACGAAAGTGCCAAAGTCCTCTCTAAACTTCAGGCTGTCCAGATAAAGGATGGCTGTGCTGTAATTTAAGCAGTATTTCTGTAGACAATGGCAGATGCTTTCACCAAACACCTGCAAAGTCAACAGTCAATATGGGAGAGATCAGAATAGGACAATAGAGAAAACGTTCTGTTTTATTTGAGATTACACAGCAAATAAGGAACAAAAGTTCAGGTGCTCGGTTTTATAGAACAATCGTTTGATAAATGACTAATACAGCTGAGGGTTCAGTTCTCATTTATTGTGTCCCATACAAGCAATTGTGAACCTGCAGTTTTTTTATACTGGCTTCTGTATAAAGGTCACTGACACTGCAGTTAATGCAGAAAGACAAATACACCCATAATTTAATGCTTTTAAAAATTGTATATGAAGTTATGTAACAAGAGAGATTGAATGATTGTAAAATGGGCAATAAATGTTTTTTATACTTGTACTTATTGTGTAGAGGACAACAGTATCGTTTATTTTGGACTCGTGGTACGACGCAACAAGAAAAATAAAGATCCCCAATGGGCTCCTACCTTTTTGAGGAGTTCTAAAAGAGTCTGACTACTATACGAGTCTGGATTTATCCACAATTCCTTAACGACGCGCAAGAGACTAGTGAGAAAGCCAAAGCTAACCTGCAATAAAGTAAAAACATTGAATGTATTCCATAGGCAAGAGATGAGATTTAATTTATTAATATTGTATTAATATTTTTGATCTTACCAAGCAAAGCTCATTGAGATTTGCAAAAATCCTCCAAGAATCAATGTCCTGTAGGCACCCTCTCATCTGCAAGTCTGACAGTGTGGTCAAAAACACCTTCAAGCAAAACAAATGCACATTTTAGCTGAATATCTGGCATGATATTGCATATGCATTTATCATTTGTGACCCTGGATCACAAAACCAGTCTTGAGTAGCACGGGAACATTTTCAGTTAAATCGAAAATACATGGGTGCATGGGTCAAAATGATTGATTTTTCTTTCATGCCAAAATCATTAGTATATAGATCATGTTCTATGAAGATATTTTGTAAATTTCCTACCTTCAATATATAAAATTTTTGTGGATGGCCAGTAACAGTGCCTCTTATTAACAACTTCAAAGGCAATTTTCTCAATATTTGGATTATTTCTAGAGTTTTAAACTGTTATATTTCCGCCATATGATAACTGTCATATCCTAACAACCCATACACCAATAGAAAGCTTAATTGTTCAGCGTTCAAATGATGTTAAAATCTCGATTTCAAAAAATGTACCCATAAGACTGGCTTCGTTGTCCAGGGTCACATTTCGTTCTTAAATCATTTATCATTTCAGTATCATTTACCAGTTATCAACTGTATTGTAACCTACGATGTGGAATATAATTGATATTCAGTAATATTGTTGATGTGTGTGTTCATCTTCAGACCTCTTTTAAAACCATGAGCTGATCTAGGAAGTAGACACATTCACTGGTAAACAGCTCCCAGATGGCCTCCTGCTTTCTGTAAGCTTCAGGCTCCTTTGCTGCTCCCAGCTCAGAGCGACCTCTCAGAAACTCCTCTAAAGACATATCCTGAAAACAGAGGTGATGAAGCCTTATATTTATAGAATTTTAAAATATCTCTCTTAATATATTTTTTTAGGTTTTGTGGCCATTAGTTATGAACTCACACCTTATACGTCTGAAAGTCTGTGTCCCTCCACTCCTGAACCTGAATGCTAGCCAAACACTTGTCAATGTCTGCGACGCTGCGAACCATCCCTTTTGTCTGCTAGAAAACAGCGCTCACATTTATTCAACATCACACTGCCTTCAACTTCATCTCTTTTGTATTTGATCATAAACTGTGGAGCAGATTGCATAGAAATTTGATAACAGCATTTCTGAGCTATGCTGGACGTGCTCGTGTTGTTTACGGTTAATGGAATGGGTGTGCTGGTGGAGGTTAGAGGGAGTTAGCATGCAAATCTAAAAGTGGGTCAGTGAACACTATGTACGGAACATCGACATGACACAAAGCAGCTAGAACACTATGACACAAAATATCTGCAGGTGCAAGAACACAACACAACACAACACAACACAACCCAACAATGGCACCAGATTAAACATGGTCATGGCAGAGATATCTTCATTATGGCACTGAAGCGTTTAAATATGAGAACGTTCACTTACTGTTCCACGCCTTGAAAATGGCCACTTTGATTTCTTAGTATCTGTAGAAATGTATAAAATTTATTCAGTATTTTGAATTTAAATGTGCGTAAAGTTATTACATTTGTTCTTCCAGATTTAATTCTGTTGGTATAAACGCATATGTAGTTCACCATCAATAAAACTCCTCCAACCTGAAAAAGATGATTTATTTAAAATATCAGCCACGCCATTGGACACGAATAAATCTCCAGGGGAAACATCCAATCCGGGAAGACTCACGACCATAGAGCTCCGCCTCCTCTCCTGCAGCCTGAGAAAAAGGAGACCGGAAGAGAACAGCGGAGTTGAGAGGACTCTCTAGGCCATGAGACACTCAGTTTTTAAAATCATGCATGATGAACTTACTGCTTGGTCACTGAAACAACACCAGCTGTTCATTTACATGTTACCTAAAAACAATTGCTACTGTAAAACTATGCTGTAATTTCACAGCAGGTTTGCCAGTAACTTACTGTAGATATAATTTTTGTTTTAATCATAAATTTAGCAAATTAATATTTTTCTTTCATAAAACAAGAATAAATATCTTTGGTCACTTTTCTTGTTATGTAAACGGTAAAATTTCTTGTTAATTTTTTTACAAGAAAATACTCTTCATACTCATTTTTAATCTCAAAAGTCATTTTTTTATTAAGATTGAATTAATTGAAAACAGTACTAACAGGAAAGTAGTATTAAAGCGATACTTCACCCAAAATTCTGTCATCATTTACTCACCTTTCTTTGTTCTGATGAACACAGAGAAAGATATTTGTAAAAATGCTTATAACCAAACATATCTCAACACCCATTGACTCCCATAGTAGGAAAAATTACTTGATCATTTTTTTGGTTCTGTTGAACACAAAAGAAGACATTTTGAAGAATGCAAGACAGCTAATAAATCTGGGGAACTTTTTACTACCATAGTTTTTTTCCTACAATGGTAGACCTGGGTGTTTAGGTATGTTTGGTTATAATCATTATTCCAAATATCTTTCTCTGTGTTCATCAGAAATAAGAAATTTATACACAATTGAAACATCTCGAAGGTAAGTAAATAATGACAGAATTTTCATTTTTGGGTGAAGTATCCCCTTATTCAGTAATTAAATCTAAAGTAAGTCGTAAAAAAGATTCTTCCACAAATGAATTGAATAAACCCAGTCCAATGTGCTTCGTTTATCTCAGTTCACAGACCCAAGCCATAGAAAACTTCAAACTGGGATTGTAGTAGATCTATGGGAATTGTTGTCCAATATAACATGTTCAATCCCATTGGCTGACCTGCCAACATGTGTATTTTAGTTATCTTATAGAACAGCTAACCCTCCTAAATTCCTTTCTCAATTTTATGTTAAAATTCAGTTTTACTTTGCAGTGACAGACTTTTTTATTTTTTATTTACACACAGAGAATTCAATTAAATCTTAAATGTTGTCAATTTGTAACAAAATAACAAATGTAATTGAAAATTGCTAATGTTTTGGAAACTAATAATAATTTAAATTGTTGAAAATATCATGATTCCATCGTAACACTGCACTCAGTATCACTTATTGTATTGGATCATGAGCTGACTGTATAGTTACACCCATAATATTCAATGATGAATTATAAGATTATAATAATACTTATCTTTTCTTAGACACTTTTTCTGATACATTATGCACTGGAATAGCAAGGTGCTAAGACTGCTGATACATGCCAATATCAGTGGTTTCATCTTCAGAAATACCCTTAAAAACATACACTAAAATACAAAAATAGAACACAATGGATAGATTTTAATGTATTTTAGTGTATGTTTTTTAAGGGTGTTTCTGAAAATTAAACCACTGACATTGGCATGTATCAGCAGTCTTAGCACCTTGCTATTCCAGTCAAGTTGCAAGCTAACACTGTTATGAAGTAAATCTTCTAATTGTGAGCTATACAAAACATAGCATGGCAAAGTGCATATGATGTATAAAAAGCCATGGTTTTGCTTGATTCTGCTCTTGTGCCTGTCATGGTCCCTTTCTATTTTGATTTCTGTTCTGCAATGCTCCAGTTCCTCGGTTACATTTTGACAAAACAAATCCTGAGGGCTTTTAGGCAGTGGTTTGAAAATCACAACTCGACAGTCTGGTTTCAATAGTCCCTCCCAGCCCTGCCAATCCATCTGTAAAGAGACTCAGTAACCATACTGTATGTGCCACTGTGTGATGTGTCAGTAAACTGTGAGGCAATCCTGTCTTCCAACAAGGCAATGGCTCCACCAAGTATAGCATTTACTTCCAACATAACACTATCCGAAGGTCCAAACACGAAAACAACAAAAGCAATCACTATTATCAGCATTTTTGTGTCCCTCGCCGTTTATATCAGACCATATACCAATAAATACTTAACAGAGATAAGTATTGTTCAACACTATAAAGGTAACATCCCTTCCCACGGTACCTGGCATGACGGCCCGCTCACATACTTCCTTATTACCTGCGTACTCTCATCTGCATCCTTTTGGTGCATAATGTATATACAAACTTGTGTTTACCACAGTAAGGTAGGTTGTGTCAATCTTCAGGTTTGCACGTACTAAAAGATGTCAGTACATCACGTTTAGATCCTCCCCAGCAACTAAGTGCATCTTCTTTTAAACCAAGATATAAACAGGTCATCGCAGATTGCCGTTTATCAAGAAGTGCATCAACACTGCAATTTTATTGCAGTGTAGCCGCCTACAATGAAACGGCCCTCTATGCCGACTTCCCAGCCCGGCGCGGCCGCAAAGAAGGGAGCTTTGTCCTCGCACCTCCGCGGAATATGTCTCATCCAATCGCTGTCCAGGGATGAGCAAAGCAATCAGAAGGGGCCATACTGTAATTAAGGCCACAATAGCTGCCTAATTATCCGCTGCTGAATAGAAGCCCGTGGTCAGAGCGGCCCGATGGGGGACAGTAGCACTAATGAGACTGTCTGGACCGAAACATGGGACTCTAATAACGCTCCCCTTAAGAGTTTGTGTAGAGCAAACAAAGCGGCAATACAATGGACAATGAACTTTCCATAGCCCAGCATGTTTTGCTCCAGTATGGCGGGACTCCACAGAAAAATGTAACCTGCTCTGGCCTCATCATCAAACAAGTTCCCATTTGCAAATGAAAAAAGTTGAGCGAGAAGTGTTGGATGGGTTGTTTTTGTAAACAGAGAAATGAAGGTTTGGTACAAAGTGTTTTGGCTACAACGTGAGAAGGACATTGCTCAGTCATATGCAAATGTGGATGGTTTATGCAAATTGTTAGATAGAGACAGCTCACCTACCTTTTATGACCTGCCTCGCTCACCTGTAGGCAAAAGCAGGAGCATAATGTGAGTATTTGGAGTAGCAAACAACAGTCATCTTTTAATTTCTAATCAAATTCAAACACATTCTTCATGCAGTATGTTTTAAAGTTATTGTTCAAGCTAAAGACTTTCCAGAAGTCTTATATCTACAGAAACGTCCTTGTTCAATTGTGGTAACGCTTGAATGAATGTGTGGACGGAGTAAATGGACTTTTCAGTTTTCTTTTATTCACTTGATCATTCATTGACCCTTCTATTATTTGGTGATTGCTGACAGCAGTGAATGGGGCCTCATCAGAGGAGCCCTCCCAACGGGATTCAGGGCTCGCTCAAAAGCTGTCCGTGCATGTAACTACCGATTCATTTGCTGTCAAAAGCTCTTATTGTGATCTGCTACCCCAGGAGTCATTCGTTGACCAAAGGAAGAACGATTCTCACTGCTTTATTTAGAGCCCATTTAGAATAAATACTGTTTTAACCTTAGCTCCAATGAAGTTGATCATAATTATTTCTTATTCTTACGTTAATTTGAAGATCTTTGGTAAGGTTATGGTTAAATACTAATAAATTTCATGTTTTCACATTTGGACAACATGTTGCATATGTGAATCTATGGGTCCCATTAGATTTTTTGTAAAGGCAACTTTATTTACCTTCGTGAGAAATGTGATTCATAAATAAATTTGCCTCTCCTAATTCCATATTCTAAATTATAATCCCTGACCTTTATTATTAGAGACGTGATATGTGTAATGCTTTTTGAAGACTCGTGTATACCTGCTCACTGTCATCAGTGGAGCTCTCAGCGTTGTCATCCGCATCAACATCCTTTGAATCGGGAGCCTCTTCACTTTTGCACATGACGCCGTTGTAAAGAGTCTTCGATCTATGAGACCTGACTTTCCTTGAGGACTCAAAGCTCCCCATCTCTCCATCCGACTTGACCGCCAGAGGAGACGGCGACAGGGGACTCCTCGGAGAAGGTGGCTCCTCTCCCAAAATCCCGTCTAACCTGCCCTGCTCTCGGTAGGGGAGTCTAGTGCTCCTCATTCTCCTCAGAGTAGGAGACGTGGAGATCCGGGCCGGTGCTTGTCTATCAAACTGAAAGAAGTTTGTGGCCAAGCCGTCAGCCTCCGCGACCGAACCGTACCTCAGTCTGGTGGGCGTCCTTCCCAAATCTATCCGCATTATGAAGGGATTCCTCGTCTGCGTCTCTTTGTCATCGGTTGGTCCACACTGAGTTTGGGTTTGCGCATCCGTCACTTTTACGTTCTCCTTCTCGTTCCATTCTATATAACTCCAGTCCAAAGTTTTATCCACTTCCTTCCCGTTATCGCTTATGAAGGCATAATTCAGATCAGTCATTTTGAGCAATACGGCATTGTACCCAACAACAGAAGGCAGATTAGGAATCAGACGTGGGTTTGGATAGAGTCGTTCCCACAAAAACGCGTCCAATCCATGTCTCTCTGGGAGTTCAGAGAGTTTCTGGAAAACAGTAAAGGATTAGAAAGGCCACCCATGCAGTAGGCCAACGTATGTTTGACTTCTTGCAGCAATGGCTTTTGACAATTTTATCCAGTTAATCTGCATTGTTTAAGAAGATCAGGACTCAGACATTGAAAGCTCCCATGAACGTTATGCAATTTTCTAATAATTACACAGATTATTTTTTCTTAGAAGGATTATGCTAAAGCCATATGAGTAATATACCCCTCATCCATTTTCATTTGTATTCCTTAAAAAACGTAACGGAGTCTAGTTTAACAAGAGACAATCTTAACTGAAACAATGTATCGATTCTCTGTAGCCTATGAATTGTGACATTGTAGCGTGGGAAACAAGCACCTGATCCTTCTCTACAACACGTCATCTAGGTTAGCTTTACGTTAAAGACAAAAGATGCGTCCACTTTATTAGCAGCGAAACTATAATGTGGTATGAACAATAAATACATTTTGATTCGTATTTATTATACGCGCGTGAGTCATCAAACAAACAAACAGACAAACAAACAAACGACAATCGCTATCCAAAGTGTATCGACGCACGAACTGGCATGTTCCCCTTTCAGACAAGCGAATTATATCTGACAAACATATATTTTGATGTCGTTGATGATGATTATTTAAGTTTCAGACGCTTACGGTTTTTGGGTGTCCGAGCTGTTGCGATGGGCTGCGGTCCGGATGAGCAGAGAACCGGGTGGTAAAGCAACAGAGCTGGACCAAAGGCCCGGTGTATCACAACATTTACAATAATACAAAAACTCACAGTTCAGAAATGACAACGAACGACAAAGTCCTATTTGTTTAGTGCGAAATAAGCGCGTGATTTAAAGAGAACATTTCCCTCTGTGGCTTAGCAGGTATCGTGTATGAGGAGGGAGGTCTGGATGTTGCCCGAGGTCAGAGGAGGTGGAGCGTATCTGTATTGTGTAGATATGTGCGTGTGAGTATGAAGTGTAACCCAAACTGACGAGTGCCTTTGTGTGATGACTTCATATTTCCCCCGCAAGACAGCTGAGAAAGTGGCTGCAGGTAACAGGAGAGGTTGAGGGTTGTAGTCTCACGTGAGCAACAACCTCATGGAAACTTTTCACCAAACATCAAGCATCTTTCCTTTCGCGCGCGAGACCATTTGATCAGGATGATGCTGAGATAAAGCACATCACTGTTTGGTTTATTTATTTGTTATTATTTATTATTCAGTCAAGTGCAGTAAAGTAGTTACTGACCTAAATTGTTACACAAAAAAATAGTTGTAGAATATGTAGAAAAAAAGACATTCCAATCATTTTCTGTGATTATTGTCGTATAGATTGTGTTTAGTGTAACCTATTAACTCGTAGGCCATTGCATGGACTGGGAAAGAAGCTTATGATAAAATAAAGCTAGGTTAAAGTCAAGCATTATGTAAAACTAGTGTATTATTGTTTAAACTTATTTAAATATATTATTTTTTTATATAAATTATTCATACTATTCCAATTACGTTGATATATATATATATATATATATATATATATATATATATATATATATATATATATATGTGTGTGTGTGTATATATATGTGTGTGTGTGTATATTATATATATATATATTGGTGTAAAATAAGTTTTTTCAGTGGGTGTCAATTTGTATAAATGACGTCATGAAACAAGACAGACTTGCACCTTGCATCTTGGATGTAAGCATGTGACTTTTGTGATTGCTTCAACCAAACTGACACTAGATGGCAGTGCAGGCAAGTTTATTATTAAATCAGCCAGCACTCTCTAAACCTATAAGTGGTTCAGTAAAGCCTACTATCCATAAAATGATTTACATGGCTATAATGTTACATTTAACATTTCTGCATAAAGTGTTAATGCCATTGTTAAAACCAGATCAACAAGAAATGTTTAAAACGAGATATTTATCCATTTCAACAAGTAAAAACATATAAAAAATAATTGGAATCATTATTGCAGTTTTACAGCAAATCATTGCAACTTATCAGTCGTTTTTGTCGTTATCTTTATGTACACGACGTGTTACAAATAAAAAGTTTGCAGTGTTAAGATAACAGTTGTATCTGTGATAATGCAAAGCTTTTAAAGACTTTTAAAAACTGCTCATGTTTCATACGACTATAAGACCTTGTAATTCTTCAAACAGCACGAAACAGCAGTATCTTGACAAATAAACATAAGTAGCGTTCTGGACACAAACAAAACGAATGAATTAATTATAAAGCATTAAATACCGGCATCAATAAAATAAGTGAATAGCAATATTTTCACATATGGACATCTTGAAAAAAGCACAAAATTGTAGGGAATTTGACTGCCGAACAGATTTATTAATTTACAAAGTGCCAGATGTCATAAATGTAGGCTATTTAACACAACCACGAAACAACACAATTAGAAAAGGTCTAAAAACTGAAAAAGTCTACATAACAAAACTTTGCGAAAGGAAATGTGATATGGTGTGAATACTTGCACCATCACGCGCATGAGCGCGCTAAACACAAAGTTGGTGAACTCATTTTTTAGGTCGCATACCACAGCACTAAAGACAGAGATCATCACTTCCTTGATTTCACGGGATAGGAGAGTCAGTCTCCGCCCACCCGAGTGGCATATTGGTTAGAAAAAGCCTCGTTTGTCTCACAGGAAGAAGTTGAAAACATGAAGAAAAGCGACAGTTAGAGAATTCACTGAACTCACAACAGTGAACTTACGAACTCAGCATATTTCATCTCTTGACTGGAGTAAAATGTGTTACTGTCAAAACGCAGGGTGCGCGCATTACAACAAGTGAATTAAAGTCAACTGGACACAACACGTTGCGCCGGATCGGTGGTTTAAAGTAACACAACCAAAACTTTAACGTTTGCAGACATGTCGGATCACAGTTCCAGTTTTCTTCACATTGGGGATATCGTGTCTCTTTATGCGGAGGGTGCTGTAAATGGATTTATCAGCACTTTAGGGTACGTTGTTTCCCAATACTCTTATAATCTTAAATCAAGTAAACATGAGGTTTATAGATGTCTTTCATATGCTGATGTGATCACAATATAAAATATGTAAAACAAGGTTTTGGATCCACTCCATGTCAGATGTTTGAAAGAAGGAAGTGATTCGAGGCATGCAGGCCAGAGATAACTTAGGCTACAGTGTGACAGTATAACATGCAAATCTTTGAACAGGAATGCAAAGTTTGATGTTGGTTTACAAACTACAGTTAATGCAACAATGTAGCCCCTAATAAAGCAAGATAGAGGGAAGTTAAATGCTACAATTAACTCACCTAAGCATGGGGGTTGACATTGTGTAACACCGTTTCAAACTTCTCTAATGCTGACTTGTCCTGAAACCAGTTGAACATTACAAGACGTTTGTAGGCCTACGCATACTTGATCTGTACGTCGACCTAATGATTATCGATCGTAATTGAAAGGCTTCTGATACTGAAACCACAGCTTCATTTAAGGTCGTGATCATCCTTTCGTTCTCTATTTGGACTCAGAAAAGTAGCATCGGGAAAGCATGCACAAAAAATGTGACAGATGTACCTTCTGTTTAATGGTATTCAGAACAGTATTAATATTTCTCATGCTTCTCCACTTATAAATGCTACCAAAATAACAGTTATTTGGTTGTTTTGGAGTTTCTTGCCCCATCACTATACTTTCACACACGTGTGGATGTGTGCATGCTCTTTGCGAAGGCAGCTGTCAGATTGCATGCTTCAGCGAAATAGTTGAGGTTCCCGTTCCTCTGCTATAGTCGTGTCGCATCTTGCAGTTTGTCCAGTTGTGAAAACACTTATGATCTTAAACAAAGGATGCCTTTTATGTGTTCGCTGCCTTTCAAGGTACTACAAGATTATAATAAAAGTTGTATAGAGATAGGGTTGTTCAGGAATGTATTTTGTTGTGGTGCGGGTATCCTGGTTGGATAAAATCTGTTGGTTGAATGAACAATAATCAGCATTCAAAGTGGTAAAAATGAATACAGCGAGATAGTCTTGCATACAAAACGGACATGGTGTTTTTATTTTAATTAGAAAATAAGATTTTAACATGCTTCACTAGTGACAGTTAGACATTGTTATTGAACATGGACAAGGTCTAACTCCTTCACTTCATGTCATCAAGTAATGGAGCTATAATTATCATAGTTAAACACTGCAATCCAGGCTTACATTTGGTTCATGTTTAACCTTGTGTACTTCGTCACGCCTTTTGAAGATTACTAGCGTTCAAAGAGTTTGAAGAGTGTAGCTCCACTTAAGACACTCATTCATGCCAAATCAGGCCATTGCTTCTTTTCATGTTGTTTTTATCCTAAAAACACACATCGTATAGTTGTATTTTTAATGTACAGAGATACAAAGAAAGGGGAAGTGTGCTTGCATTCACAATTACAGCAATAAAACAATTTATCACCATGAAAATATCCATTTGTAGGCTAAGTAATCATGTGGTATGGCTTTATGTGTAGTGGGTTGGTAGCTCGCATCATTTTAAAACTTTGACATTTACAAGGCAAATGTTTAAAGGGGTCGCATGACGCAGCTTATATTAATATTATCATTTGTTTTAAATGTAAAGCAATGTGTATACACGATTTAAGGTTTAAAAGCACTGTATTTGCACAAACTGTGCTTGTTTGGATCTCCTCTTTGGAGGTTGTATGAAACGCGCAGATGTTTTACAAAGCTCATCGCTCTGCGAAGTGTGCTATGATTGGCCAGTTAACCGGTGCGTAGTGATTGGTCGAAAACTGCAAAAGTGTGACGGAAATGTAACGCCTCTTACCATATTTGGAACATCAGGTTCCAAAGGAATTGTACCGAACTGATACGTCAAACTAACATGAGTATACATGTGGGCAATCTTAGTCAAATCATACCACGAACTGACGTAGAGTTGCGGGGGATTGGTAATACGCTTTAAGATAGAATGCATCTTTTGTTCCGAACTTTAATTTTTGCAATTTTACGTGTCTAATACATGCATGGGGCATGGGCAACTTATAACACAACAAAGACACAGAAAAAAACGTATTACTGCCATACGACCCCTTTAATGCCAAATACTGAATACTGAATAATGAAAAATAACTGAAAAATTCTCAGATCTAGTGTTCAGGGTGGAGTACAAACTTGCCCTCTGGAGTGCAACTAGCTGTTACTTGATGTTTTAGACCTGAAAGTCAGGTCCTTGTAACTTTGTTCTTATTTCAAGGGAATTTTATGATAGTTGAAAGAAAATTGTTCACCGACTGAGCATAGGTACGTGTTAAAGGGATAGTTTACCCAAAAATAACATGCTGTGATCCTTTACTCATTATACCCTCATGTCATTTATAACTTCTATATGAGTAATTCTTTGTTGGAACATGAAGAAGATATTATGAGAAATGTGTCGGTCGTTTTGTGTCCACACAAAGGCAGTGGAGGCAAATGTTCTTAGGTAACCAACAAAGAAGAAAGTCATACAGATTTGGAATGACCTGAATTTAAGTAAATTAGTAAATGTTTTAATTTTTAAATCTTTTTTTAACGCCCTTAGATGACTTTTGTTTTATACATGGTTGATTCTAGATTTCATTAAAGAAGATTTACATGGAGTTAAAACACTGCAGTGATTCCCATCAAGCATACAGAATCATAAATGTATAATTAAAATAGAAATATATTTAACCGTTTTTTAATTAAACAAAACTCTTTTAAAAAAGTACATAAAAATGTGTTTAAAACATGTTTTAAAATCTTTACCTGGATCGAAGTGATAAGCAATGATACGCAGATGTAATTTAAGCTGTTGGGTACGATTTCACAGGGAATGTCAGTTTGACGTCATTTTACTTCTGACCATAACGTAACCTCCAATTTTATGTTTCAAGATGGCTATATACAGTAAAACTAAAGTTATGTTTTGCAATTTTAGAAAATAAAATGTAATTTTGGTTTGCAGCATTTATTTAAGGGACCTCGAATGCTGAAATAGCCTGTAACGGTCCACCCACCACCTTCCTCCACTCAGAACTTCTGTTGCTTTAGAATATATTTACAGACGACTGTGTTCACAAGATAGCTAAACTGAGACAAGTGCTATCATTAAGAAAACCATCTACTCTCTCTGATAAGTAAAAGCCTATTATTAGTTTTAACAATTACAGTGGAGAAAGCAAGGGTCTAAGTTTCTTTATCAGGCCTCCGAAAGAACTGCTGTTTCCGCCATCATCTGAAAATTGTTCTAAGTGTTTATTGAGGGTGACTTTAGTTAAACGGCCCTCCAATAACTGATTGCTAGTTGTAAACTTAATCGTATTTTGAATCTTACCATTGTAACTATAATCTGCTTTTGACCATGCTTATGGGGAGACCATGAAACTGAGTTGTTTTGTTCATCGACCACAAGACATTCAAATACGGACTTGTTGCAAATTCGATATGATTTTGTGCTTTATATACTTAGTTTGTATATCATTTTTCATAAAATAGCTTTAAGGCCAGAATCTTGAAGGATATAAAGAGATCATTAATACTTCTTGTGTTAACTTGCAGCCATGCAGCCTTCTGAAAAAGAACAATTCATTTGAAGTATACATCTATGTCAGTTTGTGTTTTTGCTGTGAATTGAAACCATGACCATGACTCATCCTTTATTCCTTTGTTGTAAAATCAAATAAACTGTGACATTTTCTTCACAGGTTGGTGGATGACAGATGTGTGGTGCAACCTGAGACCGGAGATCTTGCTAACCCGCCGAAGAAATTCAGAGGCGAGTCATTTAAGTTTTAGCGACAAAAAATTGTTGTTATGGCGATATAAATATGTAGCATTATCCTCCTGTGTTTCTTCACACATGCTTGGATGCTGATTAATTACGGGGACTGTGAGCAGAAACAGACTCCTACACTTCTGCTCCGCTCTGGGATAAGCAATGCTTCTTAGGTTTTATAGTGAAATCTCAGCAGGGTTTCTGGCTGTTGTCTAATGACTACAATTGTAAACTGAGGCTTGATAAACAATGTTCTTGGAGGATGCTACGATAGGATACACACTGTAAACTTTTATTTTACTCTTTGTGCCTTGGGCTCTGTGGAAGCATTAAAGTAGTTTTAAATGGGTATTTGGAGTTAAATACTAATAGATGTTGTGCTGAATTTGTGTTTTAATGATGACCTCACAGTGGGTTGCACAAATAACTAGATGCATGACTGGTTGACTAGCATGACCCATCCTTAACCTATGGCATGACCATGAAATTTGCCTGAGCAAACAAAAATGGGGAAATGATGCATTTAAAATGACGGTGGTGTGGTATCATGAGGGTTGCAAAGCAGGAATGTGCAGATGTTACATTTCTTTAAAACCTGATATTCCTTCTTAAAATAACCCTGTTTGAGTTACAAACACGGTGTGACTTCTTTTCAAAATGGAGGGACTAGTATTATTGCACCTTCTTTACTTGTTTATGACAGGAGAGTTGTAAAAGTGGAAATAATTCTGTACAGACATTGTTTCATTCTATTCCCATCTCAACATGTATATTGTCTTTTGGCTGTTCTGTATTACAGTATTAAAATGTTTATCCAGATGTGATCCATTAGACTTAATTTGTAAGTGCGATTTGTGATTTTTGTTTGTGATGCTTTATTTATATCATTAGATTTCATTGTTCTTTTTCTGTGGTAATTGATGTTACATGCCCCAGATATTGTAGAGCTGATTGTTCTTTAATGTTTTTGCTTAAACAGCAAGAGGAATCAATGTATACAAGTATAATTTCTTCATCCAGAGATTTGTTTGAACACAACTCACAAGGTCAATGTACCTTAGTTTACACAGTTTAATTTTAAGTGACAGATCTTACCTTTAAGGCTGAAGGGATGTTTGAGGAAGCATATTTGAGTTTGTCTTCTCCAATCTTTGTTTGCATATTTCTTCTGAAGAGGATTCATACGCCTATTGGTTTCGCTATAACAAAATGACATGCTTGCATTTGTCATTGCTGGGATTTTATAAAGTGACTCAAAAGAGACAGACCATCGCTTTAAATAAAATGGTTGTTATGTATCTGATTGCAAAAAGAAGCTAAAATGTCTTTCTGTTCTCCAGATTGTCTCTTCAAGGTTTGTCCTATGAACAGGTATTCAGCCCAGAGACAGTTCTGGAAAGCAAAACAAGGGAAACATGGGAACAACTCACAGGGAGACCTCTTTAAGAAACTACAGGTACCCTTACAACACTGTAGCTCAATTTTGCGTATTAGTTTTTTATTTTGGCTTGTTGTAATTCATGTTCCTGCATGCATTTTCCAGCATGCAGCAGAACTGGAGCAGAAACAAAATGACACGGAGAACAAGAAATTGCTGGGGGAAGTTGTCAAGTACAGCAGAGTCGTACAGGTGCAGCAAACTTCCCTCTTCTTATCAACAAATGGTTTTTTTTAAACACTTCTTTATGCTTGATGTCTAAAAGGTTATGTTTATTTTTACACTGTGGCCAAGGCTGCGAGTGTGCCGCTCGAGGGCTGAAAAGGCCGCTCTCACAGTGAACACACTGTTGGACTGGTCACTTGAACCTGTTTGTCAATGAACTTCAACAAAAAACGTGTGGATATATACATAATATTATTCATAGACAACTTATTGGATGTTGCATATTGGCATTGGTTTTAGGTGATATGGTGGTGAAGGTCGATTTGCATTGCCAGACCTTCATACAATTAATGTAGTGCATGATCTGCCAACAGGATGTGTCTGCCTCACTTTACAGACACTTAACAACCATTTTTTTTATTGTTTACATTACACTTGGTTGGCAAATAGGAATTTGGATATAACCCTGAGAGCACAGTAGAATATACGGGTGCCATAAACCCTTGCAAATCTTGGCAAACGGCCTTGAAAATTCCTTGAAAACACTGATTGAAGCAGAGTACAGTATTTGCTGTTGCCGTTTTGAAGGTTAGTTGTTCATTTGGAAAGGTGCAAACTTTAGCCTGCTAGCACTGAAATTATAATCCCTATGCAATTCACCTTCCAAAGCCACTCCAAACACATGAATGTAATGAATTACAAACTAAATCCATTCAATTCTTCTCGAAGCATGTACATACTTGTCCAAAAGAAAGAGAGCAACCATGATTTCGTCTTTCAGACTCTTTGCCTGCCGGTGCTGTCTCCATCATGTTAAAGCTGAACCGATGTTAATACGAGTTTTTCCTCTTTCATGATCCAGACGTTTTTTCGTGACTGCTTTTTAAAAAACGGACTTTCGTTTTGTAGATTTACTTGTTGTCGGTTCCGCAGGAATGTTTGATTGTTGCTGATTTTCCGCCATTTTCCATACATTGACAAAGCGGACATTACACACTGATGACGTACGATGTCTGTGTGAAGAGGATGTGCAGTGGTATGCAAAAAACGTTGGCTGAAAATGTACACATGACCAGTCACAGCGTTCGGGCAGAACGTTTTGATTGGGCGAATGTTTTTTGGTACTATACCTTTCACAGTCGATATATAATTATAAAAATATTTTTGGGCCACTATACTTCTTGATTGCTATTAGGATGTAAAGAAATTTCCAACCAACATGACAAAAAAAAATTCTCCACAGGATCACCCACCCTGCCTTTAAAAAAGGTCATAAATCCATTTTGTGCTATTTCTTACAAATTGTCCTTTCTAATTTCAGCTTTTACATATAAAGAGTAATAAGTACCTGACGGTGAATAAACGTCTGCCGGCTCTGCTTGAGAAGAACGCCATGCGTGTGTCTCTGGATCCCTCAGGAAACGAGGGCTCCTGGTTCAATATCCAGCCTTTTTGGAAGCTACGCAGTGAAGGGGACAATGTAGGCATTGCTCCACTAACCCACTTTATTTTTTAACATTCACTAATTTTTAAGATTTTAAAAAAAAAAACTCATCATAGTATTAACATTGTTCTGTTGTATTAATGCATTTGGTCTTTTCTCTTATTTTCATCTCAGCAAGCAAAGTGTGAAGGTATATAACCTGTTTGAAGCATGCAAAGTGTGTTTATATGAAAATGTATGTGCATACAAGGATAAATGTGCTGCTGTTCACATGCATGTATAATGCAACTCTAACAACCTGCTGCACAACTGTGTATGATATTTTTTATTCAAGTCAAAGTTAGTATTATTTAAATAATATTCAAAATTTCTGTGGATGGTTCGGTTGAGATAATTTCCTCTTATTTGTAGAAAGTAGAGAGAAGTTTACATACACGCATTTTTTCCTTCACTGTGTCATTACTAAACCATGATTTTACAGTTCCCAAGCATGAAATTGATTCATGTCTGCTCTATGTAAGGCAAGGATTGTATTGTGCTAAATAATTATTCAACCCTCATTTTATTTCTGGGGTGTAGTATAGACTGACCTCCAATACAGGTATATGGTCTCTAAAACATCTGTTTACACGCTATGCATGTCACAGGATGTGATGTCATACTTTTTCTTTTAACATGTAACAACAATATATATAACGGTAACCAGTATTATATATATTTGTGTATGTCCGTCTCTTTGGATAGGTGGTGGTCGGCGATAAAGTAGTCTTGATGCCTGTCAATGCAGGACAGCCTCTCCATGCCAGCAACATTGAACTTCTGGATAACCGTGGCTGCAAAGAGGTTAGACACCTCTCATTCTCAAGACCAACATGAATGAAATCACACGAGGAGTCACATCTTGTTCCTGTAGTTTAAGTGATGGTGATGATCTTTATGATCTGACAGGTTAACGCTTTGAACTGCAACACCAGTTGGAAGGTCACTCTCTTCATGAAATTCAGTGAATACAGAGATGATGTCCTAAAAGGGGTGAGTTGTTTCATTTCAGCATGACTTGTTATGTGGGGATGATCAATAATGCATCGGTCAGTGTGTTTAATATAGACTGTGCTTCTTTAATATAGACTGTGGGTCTGTTTTATTTAACTTACTCAGGGAGATGTGGTGAGGTTGTTTCATGCCGAACAAGAAAAGTTTCTTACCTGTGACGAATACAAGAAGCAGCAGTACGTCTTCTTACGAACTACTCTACGCCAGTCAGCAACCTCCGCTACCAGCTCAAAAGCACTCTGGGAAATTGAGGTAAAGTTCCTTTTATAAGCAGGGAAAATTTGAAAGCTTAATGCCGTAACTGTTAAAAAACGTATTTATTCAGATTTTTCCTGTAAAATGAAAAAAAAGGAAAATTATAGTTTTCCGTGTATTTAAACTGAAATACTGTGACAAAACGTAACAAAAAAAGTGGAAAACATATTTTTACAGTGGAAAAATTGTTATTTTACTGGTTTTAATAAGATTTTTTCCTATCTAATTACTGAAAAATTGACTAGAAGAACTTTATTTATAATGTTAATATTATATCCAGGGAAACCTGTTATTTTACGGTATCTGTCGGTGCAGCTGACAGAAAATGTCCATGTTTTTGTAAGGAATTTTTTAAAGTCTACTTAAAAAATGTAACAATATAAATGTTATTGCATTAGAAATAAAATATCAATCATTATGAAATGACATGCAAACATTTGGAAACATGTGAGTGTCATAATTGTTTTTGCATGATTGAGAAATGCAAATATTGAACCTTTATGAGGTATCTAACCAAATTCTGGAGGTGAATCAATGTGCCATGTTCTTCAGGTGGTGCACTATGACCCCTGCAGGGGAGGAGCCGGTCAGTGGAACAGTCTCTTCCGCTTCAAGCACCTTGCCACGGGACACTATCTTGCCGCAGAGGTATTCTTTCTATTTTTACAGGTTCTTCCCTAATCGTCTTCCTGTTTTTCTCTTCTTACATATTTGTGTAATTGGGTAGTGGTTTAGGATACCGTTTGACACAGTGAAGCTTGTGTGAAAGCTTGTGGTTATATTCATTTGCAGGCAGGACGTGTATTTCCTAGCAGTAGTATTTCCTAGTGGAAACTCACCAGCCTGTCACTCAAACGTATTCAGGTTTTGCCAAGATAAAGTATGAAGTGAAAAGTCTGATTTCTCTCTCTTTTTTTGTGAGAATATGTAAGTTTGCTGCCTTAATATAAACAGACAATAAAGAAATCTATAAATGAAATCCATTTTCTTTTGAATTTTTGGATAAATACATGTAAAGCTTCGATGTATCTTGTTTTGAGAAGAGAATTAAGTAAAGTAGGGAATGGCCTGCAGGGGGCAGTATCCTCAACATTACTGTCACAGTGGTCCGCCGTGCACATACAGAGGGGTCATTGTCAACAACACTAAACGCTTCCCTGTGTCTCAGGGTTTAGAGCATAGCGCTAGCAACGCCAAGGTCACGGGTTCGATCTCAGGTATTGCACAAACCTAAAAAGACAAATGTATAGTAAAATGCAATGGAAGTCACTTTGGATAAAAGCGCCTGCCAAATGTGTAAATGTAAATGAAGCTGTTTGTGTGCACCGTGTGTGTTTGTGCATGCTGTAGAAGTATTATGAACACTCTTGACTTTGTTTCAGGTAAATCCAGTTTTTAAGGAACATAGTATCGACATAAAACATGAGGTAAGTCAAGTTTCATTTAAATGCCACAATATGCATATTTGCAGAAGCTGAAATGTCAGAGTCATAAATTCGGCCTACATGGATTCTGTCTCTGCAGAAAAAAAAAATTTGTGCAGATTTCCACAGAAGTCAAGTCTTTCACATCAATCATTTACACCACCCGCCCCCTATGCAACAGTTTTCTACTTTCTTTGGAAAATATTCTCTGGAATTGTGGCCTGTGTATTTAAATATGGCTAAATGTGTTTTTAAACAAGAAAAACAAAAGAAAAAGAAAACATGTGAAGAAGATTCAGAATTGATTTTGCACATCTATCATGTGTTGCTTTGCATGTCCAACATAAAATTAGTATTCATTTATGAAAATGTGTCACTATAATCTTTGGTTTGGGACTTTGGTCTAAACACACATTGTATTGTGAGATAGTTGGTGATTCCCAGCCCTAATGAATAGATTTTATTTTCGTCTTCAGCAATTACATTAAAGCAGCTTTGTATCATACTGAAGTCAACAGAGCCTGTTCTGTCTCGGCTACACAGCACTGCGTATCGGGCGTCTCAGCCAGAGCACAACTCTCCTGCACAGCTTCAATATTACCTAATGCATTCCACCCCTTTCTCATTCTCCCCTTCTCTCCTCTCTCGCTGCAACTGAGAGACTCGCACATCTCCCGTCCTCCACCTCTTGTTTCTTTTTTCGTCTAGCTGGTATCTCTCGCCGCACCTTTTCGCAGTATTAGTATTCCGCTTCAACAGCCGTGCTGAAACACACGCCTGTTCACACACACACGCGCACAGAGGAGGCTCCTTACATAATGTCTGAATCTGGGGGTGCCCCATGAGAGTAAGGCAGACGTGCTGTCTGCTTCGCTAGAAGAGTGAGTCAGAAGAGCTGCAGAGAGAGTCAGAGCAGAGGAGAATTTATAATGCCGTTCTCCAAATAGCCCTCCATCAAAAAACTCGGGTGAAAACAGTCTGTACCACAGATGCAGTCCTGCATAATATCCTCACTGTAGATGACCTCAGGGTTTTTAAGTGAACACTATTCAGGGTTTGCAGAAGCTGCGGGTATTATAGGAATTTACAGAGTTCGATACATGTTAAAATATTTCGGCAACATCCTTGACTTCCTGGCGATTGCCAAGAAACATCACATGTTCGTAAATCAATGTGGGACAAGGATAATTGTTAAATACACAAAATAGGCCCCCTTACGAAAATCATGATTTTACTACAAATGAAAAAAAGTTTAATAATGGTAACGCCTAATTAACAACGGTTTTGCTACATTAACTGTAGTTTAACTATTTGTAATAAATTTCAATAAATTTCTAGAGCTATACTTTAATAAAAATATGGTAACTTTTCTCTAATACATTACATGAAAGAATACATGGAATAGGCTGTTTACATAGAATAAGATGTGTATGAATTATGTTGGTAACAAGAGGCACTAAAAATTCATTTTATGTAATGAGATAAACCAATGTAAAACAATGAACACATTTCAAAAACAATAACATCCCATGTAATTACTATTATCAATAATGTTTGCACGTGTGACACTTATGTGACCTTCCCTCGTCTCTCTGGGCAAACTTTAGACCGAGAGTCTCATCATTCCCCATAAGAAGAACTGGCTGGCCGAGAAGATCCCCTACATCCTTGTCGCGGTGCCCCACGGCAATGACATCGCCTCTCTCTTTGAACTGGATGCTACAACCTTACAGAGAGCAGACTGCCTGGTGCCCAGGTTAGTCCGCTTCTGAAAATAACCGTTCACAAGGGAAAACCAAATGGCATTACATTTGCATGTGTTTATTTAGCAGAACCTTTTATTCAAAGCGACTTACAAATGAGGAAAACTGGTGATCCAAGCAAAGGGGACTGTATGAATGGTTCTGTGTTAATGGTTGTAGAACATGTACCCACAATGGGTTCAAGTGCTCACATCGCCTTTTAAAATCAGCCATTTTACTTTAAAAATGTACTTATGAGACCATCGGTCGTGGCTGCTTGTTCTTTGAGTCTCCTTGAAGTGCAATCGATATGATAGGAATCATTAAGCTTTGTACTAAATGACGCCCTCAGGCCTTGATGTCCTCCTTTAAATTCACACTTTGGTGACGATAACGCTAGACTGTTGTGTCATCTCAATGTTAAAGAACACCGTAATGGAGTGGATAATGGATAGGGAAGTGCAAGATGCCTTACAAGAGTGTAAATTTTAATTGGTCGACAGATGCTTGGGTCAAAGTGTGTTGAATGAATGTTTGGTGGCAGTGATGAAGTGAAGCATTTGCAAGTCCGTCTTCTATACTAAGTTTTTATTTAACGGATTTATAGTGTTCTCTGTAAAATCTAGCTAAAGGATGCATCGCAGGTGCACAGGGGATGTAGTGAGCACTATTCAGAATACCAAAATTGACACATGGGTCACTTTGTGGACTCCATGGATAAGGTCAAACCTCCAAGACCATTAGGACACATCAAGTGTGTTATTTGAGACTGGCCGTTTGTATTTTTTCAGGAACTCATATGTGAGGCTCAGAAACTTGTGCACAAACACCTGGGTGACCAGCACCAACATTCCCATCGATGTTGAGGAGGAGCGACCCGTTATGCTCAAGGTCACTTTTGCTCATGTCCTTTTTATTCAAACTTTCTTATGCAAGAACATTTTGTCTTGTCCATATAAGAAGCTCATATGGTTTCTCTGTCTATTCTAACAGATCGGCACCTGTCAAATGAAAGAGGACAAGGAGGCGTTCTCCATCAATTCTGTCCCCCTGTCAGAGGTCAGAGACTTGGACTTTGCCAACGATGCCAACAAGGTCCTTGAATCGTTCGTGCGTATATTGGGGATCAGCAATTTCCCAGCAACGAATGAACGCAGGTATGCCTGCACCAGAACTGGTGTGGTGGTTGACATCTAGATAACCTTTAATTTACACACCGAGTTATCTCTTCTCTTGTTTTATTAGGTTTACCACTAAGCTGTTAGAGGATCTGATCTTCTTTTTGTGCGAGGTTCCGAACAACGGGCAGGAAGTGCTCTCTGTGGTCATTTCCAACCCCAACAGAGAAAGGCAGAAACTCATGAGAGAGCAGAACATCCTTGCGCAGGTTTGCTCAAATTGGAAGACATTTATTGTGCCTTATTTAGTCACCAGCTAGAACCCAAGCATGGATTATTGGTTTTATGTTTGTAGATTTTTGGCATCTTGAAAGCCCCATGTGCTGACAACAAGGACTCGCCTATGCCAAAGCTTGAAGATCTGGGGGACCAGCGCAACGCTCCTTTTAAGTACATGTTACAGCTTTGTTACAGAATCCTGCGTCATTCACAACAGGACTACCGCAAAAATCAGGCAAGGAATGAATTGATTTTGAATCCATCCTATCCAGAAATCATCCAATATGAGTAACACATGTTGTTCTTTCTTACAGGAGTACATAGCCAAAAACTTTTCCATCATGCAGGCTCAAATAGGCTACGAGATCCTGGCAGAAGACACCATCACCGCTCTGCTGCACAACAACCGCAAACTGTTGGAGAAGCACATCACCGCTCATGAGATCGAGACCTTTGTCAAACTTCTGCGCAGGAACCGAGAGCCCCGGTCTGTTCCTCAAATTTCAACATCCACTTAAAAGAGCAGAACCGTTAAAAAGTTTACATTTGTTTTCATTGACTGTATATTTCTTGTGTTTTCCCAGGTTTCTAGATTATTTGTCGGACCTCTGTGTCTCCAACAAAACGGCTATTCCAGTCACTCAGGAACTGATTTGCAAATTCATGTTAAGCTCCACGAACGCAGATATCCTCATTCAGACAAAGTAAGAGCTTGTCTCTCTCCTGTTTAAAGCGATCGTTCAACCAAAAAGGACAATTCTGTCATTTGCTCACCGTCTTGTCAAACCTGTATGACTTCTGCGGAACACATTTTTGTGTGAAGATTTTGAAGAAAGTTGGCACCCATTCACTTCTATCGTTAGGACACAAAACCAATGCAAGTGAAGGTGTGCCAGTTAAAAACATTCTCCAAAATATCTTATTTTGTGTTCTGCAGAAGAAAAAAGTCATAAGGGTTTAAAATGACAATAAGGCAAGTAAATGATGACAGAATTTCCATTTTGGGTTGAACGCTCACTTTAAAATCTACTGAAATTACCCATGTGAGAATGACTCTTGAGTTACAACATTCTGTAATGTGACGTGTCTGACAGGATCATTCCACATACGGAAAGCTCTCTGGAGTCATCTATGGCCCATGAGGACAGTGAGGATGAAGAGGTGTGGCTGTACTGGATTGACAGCCACAAAGAGCCACATGGGAAGACCATCCGCCACCTGGCCCAGGACTTTAAGGATGGACAAAAGAAGGATATTGACATCATCACTTACTACAGGTGAGAGATCAACGACATGCATTTACATCATTACATACTACAGATAAAAGAGCCATGACATCATATTATACTCCAAGTGACTTCATTTACCACAGATTAGTGTTTCTTAGTGTTCAGAAAGGTGAAGAACATCCACAACAATTCCACCGGGTTTTGTTTCATCAAGGAAATCGCATCCTATTTTGTACTCTACGTTCTCTTGCAGGTGTCAACTCAATCTCTTCGCTAAAATGTGCCTGGACCGGCAGTATCTGGCCATCAATCAGATATCCATACAACTGCCGGTGGATCTTATCCTGCGCTGCATGTTCGACGACTTCCTGCCTTACAACCTGCGCGCATCCTTTTGCCGTCTAATGCTACACATGCATGTAGACCGGGACCCACAAGAGGCCGTAGTGCCCGTTCGCTATGCACGTCTATGGACTGAAATACCTTCCAAGATCTCTGTGAATGAGTAAGGAGTTTTAGGATTATACAGACCGTAGATCCACCTGCAACACTTGAATAGATTTACTTCTATTTGTTTTCAATGAGTGTACTTGTTTATTTGGTACTGCGCTTAACTATGCTTTTGTTTTGCCTGGCTTGTCTGAGTATAAATCTGGTACACAGGTATGATTATGAATTCAGAGACACATCCAGAGAGGAGATGAAGATGAAATTTGCTCCTACGATGAGGTTTGTGGACGAGTACCTCAAAGACGTGGTCAATCAGCTGTACCCTTTTGGAGACAGAGAGAAGAATGAGTTGACTCTTGAGGTGAGTTAGGAGTGGTGCTTGCCAAGCATTGGGACTTGGCATAGGTAGTGGACACCCTGAGCCATAGCAAGTGATCAGAGATATTTGAGGGTGGGCACATTCAGTTTGGACCACCGATGGGGCTATACACTATATGCCCTAGCAATCACCCATTACGCACATTTTTACTGTGTGTTTACTGCCAGGTTTTGGATTTTCTAAAATGATTATGTAATTGTGTCCATGGGACAGAGCAGATTGACTTTGTCAGCTTTCATACTGAATGATTTACTCTACAACTCAGTTTTTGAATTTGAATGGCCTTTCTCTCTCTCTTGCTCTTTCAGGTGGTCCACCTGGCACGTAATCTGGTCTACTTTGGTTTCTACAGCTTTAGTGAGCTGTTGTGTCTCACACGCACCCTGCTGGCCATCTTGGACATTGTCCAGCCTTCTTACACATTTATGGCCAAACTTAACAAGGGTCCTGAGGGAGGTGAGATCCCTAGGCACAGATACTACTATGATTTTTTTTTTAACTACGTTGAATAATTGTTACTACTATTCGTCAAATTTGGATGAAATTAGGGGTGCGTGATATTGTCGAGAAGTAACCTTTTATCTTACAGCCCTAAATGAAATTCAAGTGTCTTTAATTCTTTAATTGTCATAATTCTCTCAATTCATCGGCCATTTTGAATTTTTAAAGGTTGTCGCAATGCATCATTGGATTAATTGGTTGCAACCTTAGATTTCAAATTATATTAGGTATTTTAAAAAGTAAATATATTTTGCTGTTTAATATTGCATAAAATGTTGCACAAGACTGCTTTCTTCATAGAAAAGTAAAGCTACTGTATATGTTTTTAGATTGAGTCTCTAGAACTGTCGTTTAGATACCGGCTCACTTAAGGTTGTGTATTTTTGTGTGTCTCTGTGTGTTTGTGTGTGTGTATGTGTGTGTAGGTAATAATGTCATGCGCACCATCCATGGTGTGGGTGAGATGATGACTCAGATGGTTCTGAGCAGAGGCTCAATGATGATGCCTCACATTCTCCCCGACGCCCAGCCAATCCACGGCAAGCAAATCTGTCTCCATGACAACGAGGACGTCATGGTGATGGACACCAAGCTCAGGATTATTGAGATTCTGCAGGTGACGCTGTCATTGATGCACTTGTGAATCTCAGCAACTATTTTATGATTAATGTTAGGGACCAAATAACTTTTAAGTGATTAATGACTAAACAAAACTGAACAGTTGTTTATATTGTTTCTTCTTCATTTTATGTTTTCCTTATATAGTTTATTTTGAATGTGCGACTGGATTACCGCATCACCTACTTGCTATCCATCTATAAAAAAGAGTTTGGTGATCAGACTCTGGACAGTTCTGCCTCAGTGTCAGAAATTCCCATCCAGTCTGGTGAGAGCAATTTCACGAAACTTCTCCAAAGAAACTTCTCCACAGAGTCAGATTTAAACCACAATGGTGTCAAAAAAGCTCGATCTGAATCTGTATTTATGTGTATTTACACAGTTTGTTTAATGTTGTCTGGATTTTATGTGTCATTTCATCTTTACAGGCTGTTCTGAGCAGGCACAGAACAGCCTTAACTCGGATGTGTAAAGATAAAGTAAAAGCTAACAGTTTTTGGTACTATGGTACATTTCAGAGCCAAACATAGAAGAGATTGCAGTGAAAGCAGAGCATATGTTTTCTGGAAGGTGAGGATATTTTTTCATTGGTGTTTATGAGGGTCTTTTGAATATTTTACATTTCATAAATTTCTTCTAACACTGTGTCTACACCGGACACAGCGCGTCAAAAGACAAAAGAACGCAAAATAACCTATAATGATTTAAAATTTTGTCCACACTGGATGCGGCACTACGCAACAATCCCATTAGAACAAGCCATGTGTTGAATCGCCCTGCGCCGGTCACATCCTGTGAGGCCATGGTGTCTCTCAAACAAAATGAATGTCCAACTTTGAAAAATGATCATTTTAACCCTGAATTATTGTTAAATTATTGTTAAAAATGTATTAGAATTTATTTTATTATGAAAGTTGTGTAGTTGTGCTTGGAGAGTGAACTGAAGCTCAGCTTTGGGAAGAATTTAAAGGAATAGTTCACCCAATGATAAAATAATGTCTTCATATACAGTCTGTATAAATTTCTTTGTTCTGATAAACACGGAAAAATGTTTGGAAGAATGCTTGTAACCAAAGAGTACTTAAACATCATTGACTACCATAGTAGATGAAATTACAATGGTAGTCAAAAGTGCCCCAGAACTGTTTCTTCAAGCAGAACAAAGAAAGTTTACAGAGAAAAATAATTTATATAGATTAGGAATGAAGTAAATGAAGACAGAATTTTCATTTTTTGGGAGTTCCTTTGAGGACACATCTGTGTCAAGAAGAATGATTGCTGACAAGAAAAGATCAACAAAATATTAAGTGGTTAAATTGTAGTCAATGTTTATTTTCTGTATTCAACATTTTTATTTTAAAATATAACATATATTTCCTGATTATGCTGTTGTTTGCCTTAAATGTTGTTGCCAAATAAATACCTGAGCCAAGTTTAATTTTACTCCCGTTTTGTACCATATGCCTGGGGAGCAATAAAAGCAAATATTGTACAAATATACCCTATGGATATCACTACTGTAATTGCTTTCTGTTAGGTTTGGCTTGATACTTACTGACTGCGTTTACCTGTGGGTCTCTTTGTGTTTGCAGTTCTAAACAAGGAGGTACTGTGGACATCGATAATGAAGGTGGTCAGACGTTTCTACGCGTGCTTATTCATCTCATCATGCAGGACTACCCACCATTGGTCTCTGGCTCTCTGCAGCTCATCTTCAAACACTTCAGCCAGAGAGCCGAAGTCCTCCAGGCCTTCAAACAGGTCTTAGTTTCACTCATACATCACATTATAAATATCAGACCTCTAATAAATCTTGGATAACAACAGGATGTATATGTAAATATCGATGTACACAGGTCCAGTTGCTGGTTTCTGAGCAAGATGTTGAGAACTATAAGCAAATTAAGGTAAACCTGGACCAGCTGCGTCTGACGGTGGAGAAGTCCGAGCTGTGGGTCGAGAAAAGCGGAAGTTACGGGAATGAAGACATCACAGACAATCAGAACAAGGAGCAGAATTCGGAGGTGTGCCCCTCTTGGCAGAAGGAATACATTGCAGATATTCTGCTAGATAGAGCGAGAGGCATTTCGCTGCAACCTTAGAAGGACATCCAACCCAGCCCACATCCAAGTGTGACATCAGAAGCCACACCCATCTCAAGAGACCACGCCCTCCCAATACAAAATGTTATAAATCTCCGCCCTGCCCATATGTGGGCATGGCCTCTTACATCACACTTAGGTCAAGGATGTGTTGGATGTCCTCCTTAGTATGCCGCAAGACTTACTTGGATAGAGTTCGACATGCTTCTTTACGATGATGCTTTGCGAATGTAAAATAAGAATTTCATTAATGCAGATTTGATGTTGAGAAATTTGATCACTCTGTTTAATCTTGACAATTTTGTGTTATTTCTGGTTTACAGGAAGCGGGTATTTTGAGTCCAGTACAGGATGGCACTAAACCTCAGATCGACAGCAACAAGGCTAACAACTACAAAATCGTAAAAGAGGTAGTGAAAATCTCTTTTTGATTCGTTTTCATTAGGTATGTATTTACTATGTATATCATCTATGTATGTTTTAAGAAAGTTCTTCTCAAGATACAGTATTAGCAAAGTGTAGTAGCCTTGTGGTTCGTGTGTGATGTGCTGTTTCTGCTACACAGATCCTGCAGAGTCTCAGTAAACTCTGCTACCCTGCTAAGAAGAGTCGTGTGCAACAGCAGAGGCTGCTGAAGAACATGGGAGCTCATACTGTAGTCCTGGACCTGCTCCAGATCCCATTTGAGAAAGTAAGTGGACACATTGGTTTAAAATCCTGGATCCCCGATGGAATCCGCAACCAAGAAATGGAACAACTTTGTGATATTTTGTGATTTGTACTCAACACTTTCTCCTTCATCCTCAGGGTGATGAGAAGATGGACGACATCATGACTCTAGCACACACTTTTCTTCAGAACTTTAGCAGAGATAACCCTCAGAACCAGACGCTGCTGCACAAACACCTCAACCTCTTCCTCACACCTGGGGTGAGTTACATATTTTATATTTATGCTGCAGTATGCATTACACTATGTATTAATCGAGTTGAAATGAAGTTTGTATTTGATGAGGCTATCTTTGCTTCATTTAGCTTCTCGAAGCAAAGACCATGTGCTATATCTTCAGAAACAACTTCAGCCTCTGCAACGAGATCAGCGACCGTGTTGTGCACCATTTCGTGCACTGCATGGAGATCCACGGCCGTCACGTGCAGTACCTGCGCTTCCTCCATACCATCGTCAAGGCAGACGGCAAATATGTGAAGGAGTGTCAGTGTAAAGTTATGAATGAGGTGGGGACGACTTTGGGTTTAAAGGAATAGTTCACCGGAAATGGAAAACTACAGCATAATTTACTCAGCTTCATGCCATCCTAGGTGTATACGACTTCTTGTCTTTAGCCAAACACAATCTGAGTTACGTCAATACACTCTCCCCCCATTGTTATTTTAAACCTGTATAGCTTTCTTTTCTGTGCATAGCACAAAATAAAGTATTTTGAAAAATGTTGTTAACCGGCACCCATTCCATACAATAGAATTAAACATTTTTTGTGTTCTGCTGAAGGAAGAAAGTCATAGAGGTTTGAAACGACTTATGACAGACGACCATCCCTTTAAACGATATAGCTTTGTAAAACCGACAGTGTTGTGACTATACCTTTTGGCTTATGTAAACCACTCCTAATAGCCCTCATGGATTTCCGTTCAAAAAGTGTGTATTTCTATAGTGCTTTATCCAGCTGAAACAAGCTTTGTTTTTAATTGCAGCTGGTGAACGGAGGTGAAGATGTGCTGGTGTTTTACAACGATCGTGCCTCCTTCCCCATGCTGCTGGAAATGATGCGCTCCGAGCAGGAGCGCAACGATGAAAACGGGTCTCTGGCGTATCACATCACCCTGGTGGAGCTGCTGGCGGCATGCACCGAGGGCAAGAACGTCGACACTGAGCTCAAGTGCAATTCACTACTGCCCCTCGATGACATCGTCAAGGTGGTAGTCCATGAGGACTGCATTCCAGAGGTGATGGGGAATTACCACCTTACTGTACCCACACCTTCACTTAAAGCAGGGGTTCCCAAACTTTTCAGCCACGACCCCCAAAATAACAGTGCCAGTCACTCGAGACCCCCACTATCCTCGAGGTGGTAAAAGTATACAAACGTTGCGCGCAAATGCGCACATGCAGCTATTCTACCCAAGCGTGCAAAATGACAACACAAAAGAGCACAGTCTAACATAATATTGTTTTATAGCTATTTACTCAATACTTAACTTGCTATTATACATAAACTATGTACTATTACTAGAGATGGATGAATTTCATCAAAATGATTCGAGTGCTGATCGATGTGCCTCTTTCGTACCTGAGTTGCGGCGCTTCTCCGCCGGCCTCCCTGCGTTGTTTTTGTTCGATATTAATCAAAGTTTTATTTCGCCAAATAAGAATATATTAATTTAAAGCCTGAAAACTAGTCTGCGTGTGCATGGGACTGTTTAACGTGGTGCTGTAAATGGACCTGCTGCACCTAACCTAATGCGGTGGCTAATGTCTTTAAATGTGATGTAATCACCTCAGGGGTCATGATCGAGGGGGAGGAAATTACTAAGGCTGATGGCTTTTTATTTGCCTTGTTTTATTTTTATCTTCACAAAAAAAAAGTTTTAATTGATTACATACTTTATTTCTAATATTTATATTTTTTTCTTCTGGAAATCATCTTGTGACCCCGCATTCGCAGCCTTGCAACCCCCACTTTGGGAACCCCCTCTTTGGAACATTCCACTAACAATGTAACATTAATATTTTCACACCAATGTTTGAATATAATGTTTTAGAACGTTTACCAATGACAAATGATGATAACGTTCTCTTTTAATGTGACTGCAAGAATGTTCCCACTTTGGGAACCCATAGCTTAAAGGAACAGTTAACCCCCTAAATATTTTTTTCTCACCCTCAAGTTGTTCCAAATCTTTATACATTTCTTTGTTTTGATGAACACAGAGAAAGATATTTGCAAGAATGCTTGTAACCAAACAGTGTTCGGACACCGTCGACTACCATATCAGTAAAAATTGCTTTATAAATGTCATTGTTCATTTGAACTCTTGAATCTTCTCACAAATCTTCTGGGGCACTTTTTACTACAGTTGTAATCTACCTACGGTGGTAGTCCATAGTGGCCAGGAACTGTTTGGTTACAAGCATTCTTCCAAATATCTTTCTCTGTGTTTATCAGAACAACGAAATGCATACAGTGTATACCATGCATCTAAGTGAAACCAGGAACCTGCCTGTATGACTATTTGTTTCTTTAACTTCTACAGATAAAAATGTCTTATGTGAATTTTGTGAATCACTGCTATGTGGACACTGAAGTGGAGATGAAGGAGATCTACACTAGCAATCACATTTGGACGCTCTTTATAAATTTCCTTGCAGATATGTCTAAGGTGAGTCTGATAATGCCACCACTTTCTTTCACTCCCTCGCAATGGCTATATATGAGGCTGAACGGCTGTAGATCACCCATGACTGATTTGCTCTAGCTGTGTGGGTGCTAAGCATTATGAACTGTGTGAACTGTGATGATGTTGTAGGTGTGTGACAGCGCCACAGACAGGAAGCATGCTGACGCATCCCTCGAAAAGTACGTCACCGACACCATCATGGCCATCATCAAGGGCTTCTTCGGCTCCCAGTTTTCAGTCAGCAACTCGAACCTGCAGGTAGAGGGAGATACCACGAGTCTTGACCCTTCTGGCTTCTCTTTTATGACTCATTCATTATGTTAATGCAGTTTTTTTTTTTTTGATGTGTGACTTTGTGGTACTTATATCTCATTGTCAGGCCCATCAAACGATATTCATTCATATTCTGCAAAATGCCTGCAGACTGTACAACTGCACCTGGCTCAACTCCCTGCAGAAGACTAACATTGAGTGTTGCATTAAAACCCTCGCTGACGTGGGTATGTTTCATTTTTGGCAGTGATGATCCATAAGAGGGTTGGGGTTTTGATTTGCAGGATAAACATCATTTGTATTGAGTAAATGCTTAATTTTTGAGTCTCGTCATGATTGAGTTGGGTTTCACAATCACACATGCGATCCCATCTGGAAGTTGCTCAGTGATTAACAAACTTTGCTTAGAGGATATTTTAATAATCTTTCTTGATGTGTTTCAAATATTACACATTCTCAAACTAATCGTTATTACATATCTTTGAGAAATTAAAAGACGATTTAAAGTTTTCATGAAAAACATTTATTTTGAAGAATTCTGTATAAAATATAAAAAATAAGACCTTTTCTAGACGTTTTCAATAATAAATTGTGAAGTCAGGTAAATTTTTCACACTTGAGATTGTTAACCAAGAGTAGATTAAAACCTGGATTAATGGACTCTTGAGTTATTTTGTTCCATATTTACCGAAATTAGTTATATACCGAGTTAGTATATATTGCAATTTTTTAATATGATGTATTTATTGTTAATTATTGTCTTTCATTTGAAAAGGGATTTATACAGTTTGTTCTTCATTTATGAGAGACACCAAATTTCGAAGGATGTTATGCAATGACAAAACGGCATTATATTTTCAATACAATTGGACAAGACCTGCTTATATCCGAGTTTAATAAATGCTGGTCCATCTCTGAAAAGAGGGTTTGCATCCATTGTTTGACAATTTGATGCTGAAATTTAGCAAAGTATGTAAAGGATTCCCATGCCAACAGTTCTCATAACTTTGCTTTATGATGTTCTTATGTAAGTTCTATCAAAGTGCAAAAACATTCTTGCAGTCACATTAAAAGAGAATATGTTATCATCATTTGTCATTGCTGAATGTTCTAAAACATTATAAACATTGCCGTGAAAATATTATTGTTACGTTGTTAGTGGAATGTTTTAAACAAACAGAAATAAAGTAACTAAATGTAAATGTTAGCAAAATGTTCTTGGAACATATTTTTAGTTGGGTTTGACATGCTGTTGTTGTGTTGGTAAATAACACAGCTTTGTCTCACATTGTTTAACTTTTGCGCCACAATATGAAATGTTTCTCAGCACAGGGTAAAAAATGTCCTTAATAAAGGTTAAGTGCTGACAGGGCTAACAAAATGCTTAACATAACACTCGAAACTAAACCCTGATCTCATCTGACCCCTTCCAGCTAAAAACCGGGCCATCCCCATTCCAGTAGATCTAGATGGTCAGGTCAACGTTTTGTCCCTGAAGACACACACCAACATGGTGCAGCGTGCGGCCAAAGACTGGAGACTGTCCGCCCGCGCCCGGCCACGCAAGGAGCCTTTTGGGGCCCCAGATTACAAGAACATCATTGAGAAACTACAGGTAACATGGCCCTTTCACGTCCAAACACTGTCACTGTATAGCGCGTCAAATGTGTAGATTTATAAAGGCAAACCAATGAGCCTGTAAATATAGATCTGGGCTGCCACCAAAGTTTTCAGTACTCCACAAGGGACAATCCCTGTCCCCAGTCAATGAAATACATTAAATACAAGAATGTTGTTATGTTTCCTTTTTTGCCAATTTTTTTGTGTTGTCTGTTTGATAATACTCTTATTTTTAAAGGGGTCATATGGCGCAAATACATGTTTTTCTGTGTCTTTGGAGTCCTATAAGTGTCCCATCCCCAAAAGACAAGTAAATTTGCGAAAATTATAGTGTCGGAACAAAAGATGCATTCTATCTAAAAGCGAATGCTCACCCAGACCTGCCTGAAACACCTCGTATAACCACGGCACCACAAATCTACATCAGTTTGTGTTATGAGTTCACTAAGACCGCTGAAATGTATAGAAAGTAAGGTGTGCGTACCTGTCAGTACAATTGCTTTGGAACCTGATGTTCCAATATGGTAAGAGGCGCTGCATTTCAGTCACACGCTTGCAGTATTCGACCAATCACTACAGACTGGTTATCTGGCCAATCATAGCACACCTCGCTTTTTTTTAAATCTGCGCGTTTCAGGGAGGCGGGGCAAAGATGAGATGCAAACATGTGGAAAATACAGAGTTTTTAAACCTTGAATCGTGTATACACATTGCATTACATCTGAAAAAACCCCCCCGATAATATTTGTTTTAGCCGTGTCATATGACCCCTTTAATATCATAACAATAATTTTATATAGCAATTTTGTAAATCACAATCTTGAAAGAACTTGAGGATTAGTTAGCACTAATGTTTTTGTGCATTGAATTGTGTTTTTGAATTCTGTCTGTACTTCTACAGGGAGTTGTTTCCTGTCTTGAAGAACAGTTCAGTCCTCGGGTGCAGGCAGAGTTCTCAGTATTAGTAGACGTGCTCCACAGCCCAGAGACGTTGTTTCCCGAGTCGGCGCAGCTACGCTGTGAGACAGGAGTCTTTATGTCCAAGTGAGATCCACACCCACATCAAACAAATTAAAATCGTGCGTCAATCCGTGATGAATATATTAAATGATAAGCGGCAGTGTTATGAATAGGCCCAGATTGTAAATCCCCTTGAATATTGTGACTGGTTCCAAACAACTGACGCCATAAACATCCTTGACTGATTATATGTCGCTTGTACAAATGAGTTTAAAAAATATAAGCATCAATTTCAGTGTAATACAAAACATGTTCATGCTTGTATATGGGCCATTCAAGAATCAAGAATTCAAGTCATAGTTGTTTATTAAGATTCTTCTATCATCTTTGGAAACCTAAAATAATATTTATAATATCAGTAAGCTTAATATATATAAAATCATCATTGATTGAGTACGTTCAATTGAGAGATGGGAGTCCCAAACCCCTTAATTTCAATTTACGAAAATGATATTAAAAAAAGCTTTTTTTACCATTGTCTTTTTTTAAGTTATGTTAAATATTTATTTTATTTTTAAATATAAAAAATTTCATTTCATTACCGAAACACTGTATGTTTTAGTCCATAGGCTGATATTGATTTTAGCCACACCCCTACATTTTTGATCAAGAATCATTACCTTGTCCCTCTCTCTAATAAATACACTGTGAGTAGATCTGTCTTAAAATTCTGATGTAAATTTGTTCAAAAGTCTGAAAATCAAACATCTTTTTTCTGCAGTTAAGAAAAAAAATTGGGCGTTATTCCATAAAATTTAGCTTTTATGTTTGTATATCGTTTCAGAGCTGTGCCTGCTAACCATGTGCTGATTATTATGTTTGAGCCAGGCTCAAAAGTATTCAAAAATGGTCACCACCAAAACAATCACAATCAAAATGTATCACTGGTTGTCATTGTTTCGGTTGTGAGAAAAAGGGACACATAGTCATTTATTTAGGGAAATAAACAAAACTCTGTACAGTTACGCAAATCATTAGTATTTTAGTATGTTTTAGGAGTGATATAGTATGTGAGCTGTAAGTTTTCTATTAGATATTGACTTTCAGATGTGTATCTGCTATATGTGCTGGCTGCGTATGTGCAACAAAGTTAGTTATTTGTATTAACATAAAATGTTGAAAGTCTGATTCAGCTGAGCAAATCAAATATTGTGATCGCTACAAAACATTACCATCAATACTGAAAATATGTGTGTCATGATCAACACATGGGATGTTTTGTCAAAAATAAAGTATATGTTAAATTATCAACTATGTTGTTATGATAGTGTTTGGTTAAGTGTATATATAGACTGATGAATCCTTTCTATTATATGATATATTATGGTGTTTCGGTAATGACAAAATTTAGGGAGAGGAAGAATTTTCCAAAACTTTCTAAACCTACTTTAACATCAAAGTTACACATTTCTAGTAATTTTCATATAGAATTTACATACATTACAAAATTCAGCAAACAAAACTATAGTTTTAACTCTGATTTTGCACCGATTCTGTAGAATCATCCTTATATGTATCTGAGCCTGCTCTGCTTTGATTAGTTACCAGCGGCATCATGCATGTATAGAGCTTATTTGCTGTGAATGTGCCTGAGTGACTAAATTCTTCATTTAAGCAATTTCCTGCATCTGCGTCTGCACGCTGTTGCGCTGAAATCAAAAATACGCTCTACATGGGAGGTTAGCTTGTAGGACTACATGACTTGGACATAAAACCCAATTGTAGTTTTATCATCACATTAGTCATAAATTCTTTGGATCATTTTCAAAATTCCATTCATTATCAAATTTGATAACATATTAATGCATAAAGTATTCAAGAGCCTTATTTTATATATTTTAGTTTCAAGTTGTGAATTGTGATGGCATGTGTCTTGCAGGCTCATAAAACACACCAAGAAGCTCATGGAGAAAGAAGAGAAGTTGTGCATTAAGATCTTACAGACCCTGCGGGAGATGCTGGATAAAAAAGAGACGTTTGAGGAGCAAGTAAGTGTGATGGATCCTCTCTATATCCTTGTGGCTTTTTGGTCCCTTTTGTTCATTCATTCACTTCTTTCTGATTGAAAGAAACAGAAAAGCAGTATTGCAGAAATTTGTCTTATGTATTATATGCACATACTGAATATTCTGCTACAATTAGCAAAATGGCAATCCAGTATTGTAGATTGACAATGCATTTATGTCTTTAAATATACATTTAAAATAAAATATGTTTGATCAGCTATGCAGCCATACTTTTATCCAACACCTCAAAACAACGCATGTAACTAGCGATGTCAGCTTTGCCTTCACACAATGATGCTGTATCGTGGAGTGGGCGTGGCCAGCTCGAAATGCATTTTTAAGTATATATTTTTTATTTTACAACACTGTTGTTCAACAGTTCATCAAACTATTAATGTACATGCATTTAGGGAAAATAACATTTGAGTGATCATTTTGCCACAGATTTGCTTGGCTATCTTAAACACATATAATCAGTGTAATCAATACATACTGCATTGCTATTTAGCAAAATGCTGCCAATACGTTTCCATACTTTTCAAGTGTGCTTTGAAAACGCCACCACCTTTAGTGCCTCTCTGTTGGTTAAGATACCTTTTGTCAGGAATCTCTGGCTTCACTCACCTTTCATCATGTACACATAGAGAGGATATTGTTTTGGTGGATCAAGTCGATCACCCGACACCTGTGATGGCATAATGCCTTTAGGAGAAGTTGTTGCCATGCCACCTATCACCATAAGAGGGCGCTGCCAACAAATAAAATAACATTGAACCTGATGACCCCGCCTCTCTGCTGTAGAGGAGAGAGAGTGTATGCGGGTGTGCTAGGTGAAGCGTAGCTCTCGGTCCTCTGCAGTGTGGTTGGCGTCTGTGGCGGGGTGGATGCTGGGAGTCCTGAGCTCCAGACAGTTAATCAGCATTCAGCGGAGAAACAATCCTGCGCTGTTACATAAGCAAAGGCACATGAGGACACGCTCGTAGTGTTAGAGCAAGTAGCCATAGCATCCAGCAAAAAGAATCAATACTGCAGCGCTGTCTACAACCTTGCATATGGAGGGAGAGATAAAAAGAGGACAGTTTTTAATAGCTGTTTCGTTGGCAATACTGAACCTCAGTAAAGCTTGCCTTGTTGAAAGTTTGAATCTTGAGGAATTGGTCTTTATTTTTGTGTATGTTGTGTTTGCTTTTTTTAATCAATGAATCATGTAATTTGAAAATGAAATATATTTTTTTCACCGCCAGCATCACCACCCAGAAGTACAAAGATAATGGCTGTAATCAAACAGGTTTTCTAAACCCTCTACCCATCTATTATAAACATATTGTCCCTCCCTAAACGCACTTAATTGGTTGAAATCGTGGTGCTGTGTCCAGAGCCTTTGAGAGAGAGTCGCGTCATCTGCTGTTTTCACAGCAATGGCGGTTCATGGAGCCCCTCAATAGTTCCCTGAAGTTCCTAGCAACGCATGGAGCTGCAGAAAAACATACCGACTTTTTACCCATTTAAAGACACAAGTCGATTAATGAGTTTAAAAAGAAAAGAAATCGAAAGAAATAAAGTATTAAAAGGAAAAACATAACTTCCTGGAACTATCTGAAGGCTCCATGAATCACGTGACCCGCGAGAATGTTGAACTCCTTTTATCTCGACTCTCTTTCTCAAGGCTCTGGCCGTGTCAAGCTTGTTGAGATATTTTTTTGATGGCACCGCAGTGTTTACACTTTTATAAAGCCATACCAAGTAAAAAATATTACAACACACTTTAGAAGCAGTTGAGACGCGTTCTCCAACCCGTGGTTTGCGTCATTCCATGTCCGTGCGTTTATACTGAAACTGTCTCGTTCTCAGTGTGGTTTGGTATTTTTGCTGTGTTATTCATGCCCTGAGAGTGGTGCTGCAGTTTCACGCAGGCCTATTCTGCACAGACCAGCGGCTCCCTGGGGAGAGAGAGAGTAGGAGGGCGGGCGAGAGAGGGAGGGGGGAGCATGTGAGAAGCCATGTGAGGGAGGAGAAAAAGCATGGCGCAGCAGCAGGCAGAGGGATTGGAGAGCAGCCGTGTCTGCCGAGTCCATGAGGAGTCTGAGCGGGGGGTGTTTACGTAACCGGCCTGCAGTGTCTGAGCCAACCTCACGTGGCTCATCACGTTCTCTCTCTCTCCCTCACTCGCCTTGGTTTTGTCTGTCTCTCTCATCGTTTAGGGCTTGTTTATCTCACTGTTTTTCTGTAAGGCTTTGATTTATTTTGTGTGTGTGTGTGTTTGAATTCTTGAATAACTAGAATATATTCTCTCTCTTTTTTAGTTGATTTGTAGAAAATGTACTATTGCTAAAGTAGTGAAAAATAAGAGTCATATAAAATCTCAATACTCTAAATTAATTGTTTAGTAGAAACGGATGAAATGAAACGTAACAATGCTGAACAAAACTGAAATAATATGAAGCAAAATGGAAGTCAAATTAAAAGTGACACAAAGTATTAAAAGGGATCAAATCTGTCTTATTCTCTTTCTTTCTCTTATGACTTGGTGATTTGGTTGCTGAGCAGCAGGTCATGACTCATGAGCAGATATAATTGGCCTTGGTCTCTCTCGCTCTCTCTACCTCTCTCGCTCTATTTGTCAAATGATCTTCTGTGTAAACGTGGTGGACGAGGTGAATATGAGTGTGTTCCCGTCTGCACGCTATGTACAAAATGTTGTAATGTCGAGCAGGTGCTGTTGTTCAGCTGTAATCTTAGATCGGTGGTAATGGCCAAATGGTCACAACAGAACATAGACCACAAAGCTTGAGGAACTGTGTCTTGATCTTTCTGTTTTCCCCACTGTTTATGCAGTTTATAGATCGATAGCAGGCGGGTGTGAGGTTTAGGGTACACATGGTCACTTAAGGTTGCAGGGAGGGTGTGGTTCCTATGAAGGGATCTTAAAACTGTTTGTGTGGAGTTTTGATTATAGTGTTTGGAGAGTTGCTTTTTTGCGGTGAAGTTCTGACATAAAGGCAAAAAACAGGTGCATTAAAAAAACATTAAATACATTCAAATGAAATTATATATTTTATAGTATTATATTTTCATTTATTATTTCATTATAATTACTGACACAATTACATTGAAAAATCTTTTTTATAGTAACCTAGAATAGAAAAACATTTTGTTCTAAGCCATGGTAGATGGTAAAGGCTTATATTTGAATGGATAAAATGGAAACTGAGTTGTTTCTGTATATATAAATAGTATTATCTTGCATTCATTTGTGACTTTTAACTCAATGTTGATTTTAAAATAAACGTGCTTTGTCCTCAGGGATTTTTTTTTCTACAGTAGTAACGTAGTAGATTACATCATAGTTTGGCTTAATTCAGTACAAATGTTGGCAGGTTCTTGAGGCGTTCTCAGATCTCAGGCACGAGGGTTCATCTTTTTCAGAAAGCTATAAAAGACCATAAGCACAACACGGTGTTCGTGTCGAAACCTTTTGAAAAGTATCCAAACCGCTTGTGTTCCTCAGCGAGGACTTTTTCTCTTTTCCAGGATCTTTCGTCCAGCTCTTATTACAAATGTTCACAAACCGCTATGTGTTATGTACTGACATCAAGTTCTTGTATGTATTTGTATGCATGTGTTACACAGAGCACTACCTCGAAGCGTGTCCTTGAAGTAAGCTCTCTCATGCGTCCATGGTGTGTTTGCGGTGACTAAGTTGGTGTGTATGTGAGATGACTTGGTGTGTGTATAAACAGGCCTCTCCTGTTTGTTGACAAAAGGAAGAAAAGCCCAGTTACATAACACTCCATACTTCCCTCTCTCTCTTTCTTTCTCTCATCCTGTCTATATCTCCCTCCAGCCAAGTTTCACACCAACGCCCAGAGGCAAAGCAGCTTTTCAGATTAACAACCTCACACAGTTAAGCCCCTCACACACATGCAGATGCGCACATGCACCGCTGGCCGAGAGTGTACATGGTGTAAAATGCGTCCGTATGCACACTTGTGTTAGCAGGTGTCCCTGATGGCTGCAGTGGAAAATGACTGTTTCAGCCCACACACATTCACCAGAGTGTTTAGAGATCCCAGACGAAAAACCTACACACACACACGTTTAACCCCAGACTATTCCGAGTGCTTAGACGGAGGCTGGTGTTTAATCTCCAACGGCACCCTGGCATTGTGGGGGCGAGTTTTTCATGGGCAGTGAAAAATCTAGTTGGGTAATATTAGACCTCACTGCGTATGCGGTCTTTGAAACACCTTTGTTTCTGCTTATATAACAGAGGCAAATAATGTTATTACAGTTTAATGAAATAATTTTGTTATAAAATAAATAGTGTATGTGCACCGATGAATCGATGAATGCAAATGACGCGACTCAGGCGGCGCGATTCATTTAAACTTGACCGAGAAGTTTGCACGAAGAGCAAAACAGAAGCCTACGGTTTGACATGTCCGAACACGTGAAGGAACGCCCCGTCGCGTTTTTCGCATCACTCATGCGACAATAACAAACTTTTCGCGCATGTAATAAAGAGCGTGGAACGCGTTTGTTCGCGATTGTAACAGCATTAGTGTGTTTTTTATATAGGCTGATGTTGATCTTTGCTGTTGAACCTGAACGTGTGTGTGTGTGTGTATGTCTGTCTTGTGATGTCTTAAACCCTCCCCCACCACCTAACTAAGTCTTCAAGTGTGCGGTTGCCATGGAAATGAATGGGTAGATCCGGTTAATTTCCTGTTTGGCAGGAAAAACACACCTGTAGATGATACCTCAGGAGGTCCAAGGTGCTCAGAAGGTGGGCTTTACTGGGGAGACTTCAGATCGGGATTTACTCCGCAACCGCATAGATCATGTACCTTATAGATATCCATTAGGGGTGTGACGAGACGTGACTGAGTTCACGAGAACGAGACGAGATTTGTAGACTTTTTTTTAAGAAATCCTCAATGATGAAATATATAGGGAAAAACAGGCTCTTATTCACCTTAAAAACACAAAATGCAAAAAATGTAGGCATTATAAAATCAACTTGTATTTTATGAATAAAATTAAACTCATTTTTTCATGAATTATATACATATTGAAACAGGTGCAGCTTTATGTAAAAAGCGGCTGCACCACAAAGGGAAAAAAGCGAGATGTGACCGACACGACAATAGATTAAGAACACATGTTCACATAGATGACCAAATTAAGATGTATTTTTATCTTGCATGACAGTAGAGTATGAAATAATCATGGCTGCATCAGTCAAATAAACAAAAGTTAAGATTATATTGATTAGATACATATTGCGTGTTACACTTATGTTCATTTCTTTTCAATTTAAAAGTAAAGTTACAATATTTATTTATATTATAATCTGCGCAATTTTGCCGCAGCATACTTTGATGATGTTGCAGTGCGTTTTTTGTCAACGAAGTCCACTTGAAGAGATATCCCGTTCTCAGGGAATAGGGAACAGTGTACACTGCATAGGAACCCTATCAAATGGAGTGGTTCAGAGATGACATATTTTTGTAGGCTAAACCAGAAGTAAGTGCCACGCTCTTTCCTTCGAACAAAAAGCCTATGCATTTCCATAGACTTTTGGAAGATTGCAAAAAATAAGATCTGTGATTAAAAAAGGTTTATGATGTTTACACGTTTTGTTTATCAAGATAATATTTTCAAATTAACACAACATTTGTTACTTTTGAAGCCGAAATACAATCGGCAGAAGTTTAAAGCTAACACGATGCTATAAACAGACTACACTTAAGGTCGCTCGATATCAACGTCACCACCACCAAGTCTCCGACAACTCTTACAAACTTTATTAAAAATGTGTTCTTAATGACTCCGTGAATGAATCTGCATCTACGTTTTGAAGCCCTTGTTGCATTATCTGTGAGCTTTATATGCGCGATGGCGACTAACGTCCCGGCTAAAGGAAGTAGTCCCTTTTAGCTGCTTCTTCTCACCGTTTTTAAGAGGCAATTGGCTTTAATAAATCCCAAGTGGGTTGTAATTGTTGTGTTTTTTTGTCATAGAATAAAATTGAAAAATATTTAGAGGTTTTGTTTATTTTGGGCGATTTACCGAAAACCCATTAAAAAAAACACATAGACTTCGGAAAGAAGGCGACCCCAGTTGCTTCCTCCCAACTGCGTTGATGAAAAGCACGACATCTTAAATGGTGATTAGGAAAGAATGTCAGCTGATATCTTTTTTGTTAAGTGTTCAATTAATAAATCCATTAACCGAAGTAGATAGTATTTTTTGTGATTTATATGTGGAAAAAGCGCACTTATGTGAAATAGGCGCATATTGACCTCATGACCACCTTATAATATAATCAAAAATAAAAGATAATACAAACCAAAGAACAAAGACAAAAAATAAATAAATAACACCATATTCAACCTATCCATATGAATGAATACAAAACAAGAAATATAATTTATATTATTTAATAAATCGAAGAAAATTCCAGCTTTGTATTATTTGCTTTTGACAGCATTTTTGAATATTTAATATCAGAATATAATTTTTAAATACGATAAATAGGGTGATTTAAAAAAACATGTTTGGGAATAAAATTCTCAGCTAACAAAGGTAAGTTATTAATAATTCTTCACAGTTTCCATATTTAATTTTATATAAACGACATGTTAAATTGAACCATAATTGTCCAGGTAGGAAAGAAAAATATATTCTGAAAGAATGTTCTGTGTTTTCTCGAAATTAGCTACAGAATTTACACAGTATATAATCTCCAGAAGACAAATATCACATACAATTTTTTTATGAATTTCTTCGATTTTGGGGATAAACTGGAAACTTTAAATTACAGGTTCTTATATGTTTAAGCACTCGTTTTTCAAAGAAAACTTCTCAATTCTTTCTTACAGCTTGACATTGTTAAGAGTTTGTCTAATATAAGTTTTAGAACATTTCGCACTTTTAAACTCAGTTGGCCAAAGAAAAATGTGATAAAAACGTGAACGAGATATTTTCCATTGCTGATGTTTCCTGTCGACTCAACAGTGCGATTTGGGAAGTGTTCATCTTGCCAGCTCTGTTTTCACTCCTCTCCTTACTGCAGGCACTCTCTTCTTCTGTTCAGGCGAAAAAAAAAAAAAAATGTATAGACCTGTCAGATCTCGCGAGATTTCGTGCCATGAGATCTTGTCACACCCCTAATATCCATCCTGGTCCTCTCATTCTTTCTTCTGCAGAATAAAGAAAGTCACTGGAGTTTCGAATGACATTAAGGTGAATAAATCTTTGACTTATAATATGTTCAATATAATTTAAAGAAGTATAAAGGGCCTTGTGGAGGCTCTTTCAGAAATGATACCTCCACTTTACATCTGAAACACCTAGAAAAGACTGATACTTTATATAACTGCTTGCGTAACAGATGTTATCAGTGTTAATTATCAGAGAATCTTGGATGCTGTTCGCTTTTATTTGCTTTTATAGTGGATTTATCACATGAGCACAGCAGCTGCAATTGATTCCTAAGTACCTGTTTGTGTGTAAATGCTCAACCTTGTCCGCCAGCAAGGTTGTGCTTTTTTCCCCTGATTCTCTGATGTCATACAGTTCATCTTACAAACAGGTTCTGTGCCCCTAACGACATTAGGCGATCACATGCCCTACTTCCGAACAGCCATCTTCAGCAGTGCTTGTTTATTTGCCTGCTGATGTTTGTCTTGGACCAGCCTGAAAATCAACAATCTCTCCAATTGCTCTCACATGCGAGGCTAATTTGTTTTGCTGCTGGTGGCACTGTTTATGAGGAGAACCGCACTGAACACTGCTGCCACTGAGAGCAGGTCACAAGGGACCTCGGGACCAATCTCAAAACGGTCAGGCCACCGGACTGGGTGGATGCTTACAGGAAACTTGAGTTAGTGACGCCCTCTTGTTCTGCTCTTTGCTGTTAAATACGTGATGAGGAATACAATGTGTTATAGTCAGAAAAAGCCAAGGGTAATAATAGTGATGAGAAAGCTATTTCAGAATTGTTGCGTCATTATAAAAAAAGACCTACCTTCATGTTATGCTTTTTACATTTGATAATTCTTGACTCAGATCCTTCAATAGGTTGAGACACGGTCATTATGAGCTATGAAAGGCTTTCAAAGCAAGAAAGGCTTGCAGAAGTTCGTCATGTAACTGTACGCAATAATTTATCATTTTTATGTGAACTGTTCCTTTAAGACAGTGCCAGTCCAAAGTAATATAACGTAGCATATGATGCAACAGAAACTTGAGAAAGAAAAAGCAACATGGAAGATTGAAGAAAAGACTTTATGCACTCCATGGACCTTAGAAACACGGTTACATAGATTTCTTGCTCATTCTTTCTTTCTTCCTCAGTTTCTGTTATGCCGGTGTTTTCAAATTCTGGCGAAGATATGTCTGTGATGTTCATGTCTAGACTGTCCGATGAGGTTTAAGGTGTATTGATTTTTCTCTCGCTCGTTCTCCTCAATAAATCCATTCCGCCCAAAGTACTTGCTCCACCCTTAAAAATGGAGGCGCATAGTAGCAAAGTTTCACTCCATTAAGTTTACTGTGTCAAATTAGTATTGGACATCTTTTGGGTAGGGTGTGAAATTGCAGCTTCCGAAGTAACCTGAAGTAACCTCCTTGGCTGAAAGCAGCAGGGTATGTTTGGGGGGTTGTAGTGCGCCTCAGCTGTCAATTTATTATACATTATGTAGGACATTTTTTTTACTTTCATATACTGTGGCATCATAACTATAGGAAACTTGCTGCATGTTTTGAGGCAAGTATTGCTCATAAGTATTGAACTTTGACTGTGTATATGAATGATGAATAATACCTCATTGTGTATGCATTTTTTTTTCCTTCTCCATTTGGTCACACTACTTTAGAAATACCGTACTTCACTTTTCAATACATTCACCTAGCTTTCCTTTAGCTCAGTGGTTAGAGCATGGCGCTAACAAAGCCAAGGTCGTGGGTTCGATCCCAGGGATTGCACATAATTAGAAACAGATGTATAGTATAATGCAATGTAAGTCGCTTTCCAAAGCGTCTGCCAAATGCATAAATGTAAATGTGTAATTAAAATTCAAAACTGCATGAAAGGGATGACTCCTCTTATGTTGCTTAGATGCAATCTTATGTATAGATTTAAATCCAGTGGACGATGCTGCAAGCGCTGGTTTAATGTTCTGACACTCTTTCTCCCTCTCCCTCCCTTCTATCCACCTTTAGTCAATTTTTTAACACATCCAAAACTTGGAAAACCGACTATGGCAGCTGTAACCCTAGGGCGGAGCCCATGTGCTTCAATTGCAGTCGATATGACCCAGGGGGGAGCTGTGAGGCCTTAAACTGAGCCTGAATCAGACTCTCTCTCTCTCTCTACTGATCTCCATCCTGAGTACTCGGACACCTGCAGACAGCAGAGCAGGGCATTTTTAAGCTCACTGGAGCATCCCAGGCTTAGCCGGCCCAGCCGCAGTGTGGCGTGCCCGTGCACATTTTAAAGAATTCAGCTACCTCCACTCCCCCAGTCTATCTAACATTGAATCTCTCCCTCACCCTTGTCTCTCTCTATATATATCGCCCTCTCCTTCTCTGTCTTGCTGCTTTATCTCTCTCTCTCACTCTCTCTCTCTCTGTCTCTCTCTGTCTCTCTCTCTTTTTTCCCACCGTCCTCACTTCACCTGCGCCGATGGTTTATTCTTCTCCCATGCAGCAGCAGACAGATGAGTCAGACCGGTCCCGTTACCTTCATCTTTCACTTTTCCTTGTTGTCTTCCCATCTAAAATCCTCTGCAGGAGTGCAAGAAAACTGCAGCATCTGGAAGGATGCTTAACTCCCCCACTTCAGTTGATTTTGTGAGAAAGCGAACAGATTCTGAGAAACATGTGAGAGTAAATAGGTGCATGCAATGTGCTATTAATCTATATGGTTGTTGTGAGTCGCTACTAAGTTTTGCCTTCGCTTCTAGAGCGTTGCTATGCAGATGTTAGGGTGTCATAGGTGGTTGCTAAGGCAGTGGTTGCTATGGGGGCCAGTGCATCATTCTGCAGTTGTTTGGGTTTTTGGACTGGTTGATATTACGTTGACATGCAGTCGCTTAGTTGCTTGCTCTTGAAAGTCAGAATAAGGGGTTTAAACAAAGTTAAATTTAAAGTAGGGGCATTAAGGGAAAACAAATATTCTGTCATTTTGTTCTGCATGTTATTCAAATCCTCTAGATGACTCTTTCTTCTTTGGAACAGATATTTTGAGTCTCCATGGATTTGTCTCCAAACAATAAAAGTTGTTGGGGTCCACTGTTGTTTGGTTACCAATATTCTTTAAAATATCTTAATTTGTGCCAGAAGAAAGAAAGTCACACAGGTTCTCAAGACATTACGGTGAGCAAATGATAAAATAATTTTCATTTTAGGGTAAAGTATTTTTTTAACATCAAGTACGAATTGCAATCATGATGCTTGCCTTCACAAGTGTTAAGAGTTTTTATCAGATCGTAATGTTCACCTGCTGTGAGAGCGTGTGACGGTTCATCCAGACATTCGGAGCAGACAAAGTCTGCACTGACTGCTGATGAGGCCGAGTGTTTACTGAGAGCAGGAACATCAACAACACGTGCTTGTCGGAGTGGGAGAGGAAAGTGTCTTCTCTCTGTGGCAGTTTGTCATTCTCCTGAGGGCGTGCACGGAGCCGCACGGACCTCGCGTGTCATCCTCTTGAGCGCCGCAGAAGGTTTTGATAATTGTCAAAGCACTTCTCCCATGTACTGAACTTTAAATATGTTGATGCATAATTCAGAATGGCTTCTGTTCATCTGGGTAGATTAAAAACCATAGAAACAAAGATAACTTTAGTGACATCCAGTCATGTCACTCCAACCGGAGTTTATTTTCTCTCTAAACCTTAAAATGTTGCAAATATCTTCTACCACATGTATAAAAGTGTAAGAACAGGACAAACATGAAGGATACCAAGAAACACAATCAGACACATATTCTGTACTATCCTGCTCCCTCCGTCGTGCCTTCCGCGTGATATCCCAGCAAGCCGCCACCAGGTGTTACGTAACTCTCTCTCTTTCTTTCTGTTAATCTCTCTCTCTCTCTCTCTCTCTCTCTCTCTCTCTCTCTCTCCCTCCCTCTCTCGCTCTTTCAGTCTACGTGCCAGCCCCCTCACTCTTTCACTTTTTCACACATTCAGTTTTCTCTCCCACAGGGAGACAGATTTTCGAGGCGGCCGTCTGCTTTCTACCTTCGGCTTTCACCCTCTACCTCCCCAAGGTTTCGCTGCACTTCTGGCATAATTACAGCAATTTCGACAGTTTATTCCAGTTATGTAAAACATTATCCCATGTGAGCGTGAGTTTTTATCAAACACGGATGGGAGGGAAACACGTAAAAGTGTGAGAAGTTTCAGAACAGGAAATGAAAGTCACTTACATGCTTAAAAACTGAGATGACCTTGAAGTTTTGTATGGCTATAAAATTATCATTTTTTGAATGGGCAAATAGAAGCATTCATCACTTCTTTGAAGCAACTATAACTTTAAGTTAATAAAACACAATTTAGTTATTGAGCAAGTATCTAAAAATTCATTCATCGTTACGGTCTCCTTGCCTTTGTAAATTAAGCTGTCGGGTCCAAGTTTGTGGGAGTTTGACTTGCTTTGACCTTAAGCCATGTAAACATAAGTACGTAAATAAACCTGCAAAACAAAAATTCACTTTTTAAACGGTGATGGCAATGTTCAAGCCACAGTTACGCATTTAGCTAACAATGTCAATACTATGTTTAAGGCAAATTCTTTAAAACAAAATTTAGTTTTGAGGAGGTTTATAATCTTTATATTTCATATTTTTTTTTACATTTCATCGGTTTAGAATTAAAAGGTTCTATCTGACATTTGGTCAAAATTGAGATATTTGCATATTCTGATTCTGTGACAACTTATTTACAGTATGGCATGTTTTTTTTAAATGTATTTGAATCCACAGAATGCTTTGTCATATAACCTGACACCTCATTGACAGGGGAATATCAGAGGGAACAGTGCAACACAAATCAAAGTTTAAAAGAAATCTCAAGGTTTAATGTCTTATTGATACTCTTGTCAACCAGAGCAGCTCAAAAACGACAAAATTTTTTGTTTTGTATTAGGTTTTGTTGAGGAGGATTTTTTTTATAATTATTGACAAAAAGCTAGCCAGCGGCGCTAGCTTCCTAATAAAGTTACCTGTGTTTACATAGACTCTCATAATGAAGATGATGCCAAATAGTCAGCCATGTCAAGAGTCATGATTACAACAAAAAACATTATGTTTTTTCAGCCATACTTATCTCTAAAAGTTATTTGATCTGTCCAGCCTTTGGTGGATGAAACATCGAAACAACAATTAGCGCAGTCTTTTATGCTTAATTACACTAATTTCATGTTTTAACAAAAGTTATAAGCAAGTTGTTTATGTTACTTAAATGTATTGCTTTAATTAATGATTTGCAGATAGAACCTTATAATTTCTAAACTGAAATAGATTTTTCAGAACCCGCAGGTTCTATCTCCGTTTGACACCAAAAAAAAACCAATTACAGCGTAATGGTTGTGACATTTTGCATTATGAACATAAAAATGTTCAGAGAATAATTTTTTTACAATTATATTGAACCATCTGTTAATATTTTGTTATACTTGTTGATAGAGTCTAAACATCAAAAAAAGTTATATTTAAAAATTATATTTAATAAAGGGAAATAAACATGTGACAAAAAAAGGATGTGGTTTTTGGGAGACGATAAACTTTGTAGGATTTCTATAAAATAAAATGCAGAATCCTAAAGCAATAATACCCAATGAATGAAGAAGGGATCCCACTTTATAGAACATAAAATAGTTACTTTCTATTCATTTTCATGTGTCCATTTATGAGGAATATGTAGCGTTATGGATGTGACAATCCTGAAAATGGCACTTGCCCGACTATGAAAAATCATGCACTAAAAATAAAACAAATGCTTTATTAATTTGAAGAGAGATCTCACATGGGTATTTGAACCACCAAATGTTAAAATCTGTGCTGTTACCATAGTAAAAACTGATGGTAAAAACTTTGGTAAGGTTGCCCATTTACAAATTTCTGAAAATGTTGATATTGTACATTTGGAATACATTAAGGGTCTCTGTCTTTTCATGTATAAAATAGTTTTGTTCCTCATATCAGTTTTGCTATGTGAAATGCAAAAACTTTAAAGCTCAATCTCTCAAAACTACTTGGACCGCAGATAGAACCTTTTATTTCCAGGCAACTGAAACTTAAATATAGCTTAACTTTATATACTGTATAACATTTTATGTGTGGTTATGGACAGCATGTCAACTGACATAACTTGTCTCTTTCTTCCTCAGGGTAACGTGCTGAGGAAGACTCTCCTCACCCATTACTTCGGCAACCAGCGGCCCCATGCCAGATCCCTAGACTACAGCAGTGGAAACAGCTCTTCCTCTGGAGGTACAGCAAACAGTCGGCTCACAGTAAACAAACTCTCGCTTAACTTCACTTCTTCTCGTACCTGACTCTAATGAAGACTGACTTATTCACCGTCTCAGCACAGCTGGTGCTGTCACTTTAAATACAAGAGAAAAACATCAGTTCAGTACACAGAAACTCTCCAACAAATTATTTAGGAAATTAACTTTCAGAAAGATCAAATGGTTCTTACGTGTCAACGCCACAGCAAGCTTGTGGGGCTGGTTGGGGTACGTTGCCCAAATGTTGATTTACCTAATCTGATTTGGGAACATAGAAACCCTGTTTCAATACCTAGTGAGGTGGCTTGCTATCTACTGTCTACAGTATGGATGAACTTTTTGGATCAATATTTTAAATAGAGGGAGCTTGGAGCAGTGGGCTTGTCTTATCCAGGAATAGGATAGAGTTTGGGAAAGTGTGTTATCTTAGAAGTTAGAGGTTGCTTTTTACATTTTGGAAGATACTTTGCATCTTGACTGACCTGTTATACCTTATAATGCTGTCTTGCTAGATTTTATTACAAAGAAACATATTAATGACATGTTGCAAAGTAATTCTTTGTTACTTGTAATCATATCTGTCATAAGTTTTTCACCTACTGTTCCACTTGTGTATATGGTTGAGTGACAGTAAAGAGATTTGATTTGTTGCTAGTTGAGTCGATTCAGATTCAGTTCGAATTTGGTTGGAACCCAATTTAAAACGAATGCTATATAAAGACCTACAATATGGGTTTTGGAAATGCACTGTATGATGTATATTGTATATTTGGATGTGTCTATAAGACATACTAACAAAGCAATCCTTTGACAGGAGTGTGATTATTGTATGGTTTCGATCACGTTGTAACAAATTAACTAACACATTGCTTTTGTGTTTACATGTGTGCATGTATATGTTTAGGTGGTTCTCCAGGGCAAGACTCTGATAAACCAGGCACTAGTGTTGCCGATATCCAGTGCATGTTAGACAGTGTTGGTGCTTCTGAGCTGGTCATCGATCTCATCGTCAGCTCTAAGAATGACCGTATCTTTGAGGAGAGCATTCTGCTGGGCATCGCTCTCCTTAGAGGAGGGAACACACAGATCCAGGTAAGCACAGGTGCTGCCCAATCCATGCGTATACCCGGATCTTGCAGGTGCCGGTGTTTGATGTAATTTCTTGTCATCACACCCCGCAGAACTCTTTCTATAATCAGCTGCACAAGCAGAAGAAGTCTGAGAAGTTCTTTAAGGTCTTCTACGATCGCATGGAACAGGCTCAGAAAGAGATCCGCTCCAGCGTGTCAGTCAACATGTTTGAGCTGAGCTGCAGGAAGAGAGAGGAGGAGGGAGATGGTGTGGGAGTGAGAAATAAGAAAGGTAAACTTCCTGTTTTTCGGTTCATCCTAAAATAAGAAGAATAAAATGAGTACTTTAATTTTTGCAGGATGACTTTAATGAGAGTTAGATGGCAGAAATGGGAATTTGGGCTTTGCTTAATTGTCTTGAAAATATGGTCACAATACGAAATCCCAATACCCTTACAGTAGGCTTCATTTTCTTTACTAGTTGTAAGTCCCTAACAAATTGTGTTTAAGATTATTTCGAAATGTAAAAAAATTCAGGTGTAAAATATGATCAAAAAAGATATGTTCGAGGTGGGATTCAATTGCCAAATTTTAGTGGCGGTCATCTATTAATTTTCTCAATAATATACAGTAATGACCTAATGTCAAATAATGTCATAAAATAATTCAATGGTAATAAATAAATAAAAATGCAGTATGTTAAGCATAAAAAACCTTTTCTTATCATTTTTCAAATCTTCCTGTAATAAAACTCAACCCAGACTTATAAATGAAATGCTGCATTTACACTGTAACTGTGTCATTGGTTGAATGAATAGTCTCTGACAAACAAGTACTTCTTAATGCATAACTATTCATGTAAGTGCATTTGTTGCCCGAGGCGACTTTAATGTCAGGACCCGCAGATGTCTGAATAAACATCTGTCCCTGATTCAGCTGCTGCCTGTCATGTCACATGAGGTCATGTGAGGGGTAGCTCTGGTTTATCAAAGGCTGGACATTAAGAAGCAGTCTTTTATTTGAAGAGAGAAAAATTTATTCCAAGTTCGGTTCATCTCAAAGAGAAGCCGTTTGATGTGGTGCCAAATATGAGTTTGTTTGACTATAGAAATTAGGAGGATTAGGGTTCAGTTACCCATGAAAAAGGTGATCACTACTGTAAAACCAAAAGCTACAACCTTGTTTGAGTGACTTTTAATAGTTCTTTAGTATGCTAAAAAATAGCGTAACACAAATGTGTTGGCTGTGTGGAGAAACATTTTTCGATGTTGCCGTTGAAAGTAAATATTAATGCATTTTTAATATGCCAAAGCATACAGTTCAAAAGCAGTATTGTGCCAAAATCTGTAAATATTTCCTAACCTGATGTTCTTTTTCTTTGGCTCTGTAAAGTTCGAGATTCCTTGTACATCAGAGAGGACGTTCGGGTTCAGCTGAAAGACGCCTCCTCTGTCACCTCCAAGGCGTACAGCACCTTTCGCCGAGAGCTGGACCCTGATATGGAGCTGATGGGGTCCGGATTGGAAGGGACAGAGGAGGTGGTGGAGGAAACCCAGATGAGCCAGGCCATCACCATCATGAAGCCCATCCTACGGTTCCTTCAGCTGCTCTGCGAGAACCATAACAGGGATCTGCAGGTGCGGTGCAGCTCATCTTGTCAGAGGTTTTGTTTAGGTTCCAGGTTGTAAGACTGTGTGGATAAGGTGTCTGCCAGATGCATCAATGTTAATGTTTCACATAACAGTGATTAAGAATGTCCATTCCCAACATTAAGCTGCTTACTTTTTATGATTTGAAGAGTAAAAAAAATGAAAATCAATTCGCCTAAACCAGATTTGGAAATCTGTCTCTATTCAGACCTTTACTCTGAGTCCAACCCAGAGACCAATTATTGCCACTCAGGACTTTAGATTTTGGTTTGTGTTGTTAGTCCAAATCTTTTCGTGCTCTTTACACAGAACTTTCTGCGAGACCAGAACAACAAGACCAATTATAACTTGGTGTGCGAGACGCTGCAGTTTCTTGACTGTATCTGTGGAAGCACCACAGGAGGTTTGGGTCTGCTGGGTCTCTACATTAATGAGAGGAATGTGGACCTGGTCAACCAGACGCTGGAGACCATCACAGAGTACAGCCAGGGTCCATGCCACGAGAACCAGGTATCGACCCCTCCTCTTCAGTGGACAAATGTGTTTCCACACAGACTTTGTGAACTTATTTCTGTCCTGATTATTGATTATGCAAAAGGACAGGCTATTCTACACGCCAGATACTTAATGAATAAACAAATTTTGCAATGAGCATCTGTTACAAGTTTCAGATAACAAGTGGAGTTTCAATTTAGGTCTTTAGGATGATAGATTATCCTTTTTCTCCCACAGTCATGCATAGCCAGGCACGAGTCAAATGGCATTGACATCATCATCGCACTCATCGTGAACTCGATTGATCCGCTAGGAAAACACCGGCTTGACCTCGTGCTGGAGCTGAAGGTAGGTGTTTGTGCACTGTTGCTCATGTGGATCCTAGAAGGAGGCGGTTGATTCAGTCATAATAACATTTTACGGATGATGAAGTAACCCGTTTTGAAGCATTACAGATATTTGTTTTTTGTTATTGGTGTTTTCTGCCTTTATTTAAAAAAATGTGTGTGTTAAAAATGAAAGGATTTGATTTACTTACAAATTTGATGTTTTATAATATCATTAAACAGCTTTTTAAATAGTTATTAAAAAGTGTACAATACTGCTTGATATGTAAATGTTCCAAAATTAAATTGATATAATGTATCAAAAAAATGATCAATTAGCTTCAGGACAATAGGTTATTATTGCATGTCACAACCATTTAAGTAAAAAATGTCTCTTTCAATACAATGAAAAACCAGAACAATGCATCTAAACTACTTCTGGCCATTATGGAGAGCCGTCATGATAGCGAGAATGCCGAGAAGATCCTGTACAAGATGAGACCCAATGAACTGGTAAGTAAATAATCTGAAATTTAAGGGCGTCATTATGAACCCAATATGTATTTATTAGGCTTTGCTCATGTGTTTTCATATATATATTTTCAAATATACAGGTTGATGTGATTAAAGAGGCCTACGCTCAGGGAACAGAAAGTGAGATTGATCAAGAGACATCATATCATATCAAACCTAAAGATGTTGGCCACAACATGTACATCCTGGCCCATCAGGTAAGAATCCTGCATAACACATTGCGGAAAATGGAGTCTTGCGGTGGCACGATTGGTTAAGAAACAAATATCAAAAGTACAAAACAACCGAATATCACAAAGAACGTGGCCATCCACGTGCACATTTGCATTGTCTATTATAGAAAAGCCCTGTGAGGAGAAGTTCAAGCCTCTGGAGAGGAAATCCTCCAGCCAGCTGTGTGTTTCTCAGTCTCAAACTTTCACTTCCTCCTGTATTCATGTCGGGTTCAGCCATCTGCCAGACGATTTATTTCTGTCGCTAATTGGCTGCTTTCATTATGACTCCGACACAACTTTTAAGTGTTCTTCCATCTTTGTTTTTCCAGACACGCTCTCACATCACCTCACACGAGAGAACAAATGTGCAAGTACACTGTAAAAAAAACAGTGTGCTGTTATTTTTACAGATTTTCGTAAAATGTAACCTCCCCAAAATGTTACTGTTTTTTTTAAATAGTAAAAAAAGCGTAAAATTACAGTAAAAAAAATGCAAACTTACAAGAAAATCAGGAAATACAGTGAGGGAAATAATTGTGTAAGTTTGCCTGCTTACAAAGAAATAAAGGGTCTATAATTTTTATGGTAGGTTTATGTTAACTGATCGAGAAAGAATATAAAAAAATCGGGTGAAAAAAAGTGATATAAAGGTTATAAATTGATTTGTATTTCAGTCAGTGAAATAAGTATTTGATCCTCTACCAACTAGCAAGAATTCTGGCTCCACAGATTGGATATGTGCCTATATGGAGCACAGATTAGTCCTGTCTCTTTAAGAAAGTACTCATAAATCAGCTTGTTATGTATATAAAAGATGCCTGCCAACAGAATCTGTATCTTTCATTTCAACCTCACCACCACCATGGTCCAGACCAAAAGGTTTTAAAGGATGTCAGGGACAAGATTGTAGACATGCACAAACCTTGAATAGACTACAGACAGATGCTTGGTAAGAAGAAGACAACTGTTGGTACGATTATTTGGAAATAGAAGAAATACAAAATAACTATCAAATGCCCTTGTTCTGGAGCTACCTGCAAGATTTCCCCAATGGAGTAAAGATGATCATGAGAAAGGTTAAAGATCAGCCCTGAAGTACACGGAAGAAGCCTTTTAATGATTTCAAGAGAGTTGGGAACACAGTTAGCAAGCAAATGCCACAATAGATAGAAATCCTGAAGCACCCGCTAGGTCCTCCTGCCCAAGAAGGCCCATGTGTCTTGTTTGAAGTTTGACAATGAACATCAAAATGATTTAGAAAAGGCTTTGGTGAAAGTGCTGGCACTGCTGTGAGACCAAAATTGACTCCTGTGTTTGAATGGAGAAAAATGTTGACTATGACCCCAAGAACACCATTTCTATCCTGACACATGTGCAAACCTGGTGACCAACTTTCAGAAATGTTTTACCTCTGTGCTTGCCAACAAGGGTTTCTTCACAAAGTACAAAGTGTGTTTTGCTTTGGGATCAAATACTTATTTCACTGACTGAAATGCAAATCAATTTATGACCATTATATGAAAATAAATCCCAGATTTTTTTATATTATGTCTCTATCAGTTAAAATAAACCCTTATAGATCCTTTATTTCTTTGTAAGCTGCCAAACTTATAAAATCAGCAAGAGATCAAATAATTATTTCCCTCACTGTATGTACTTTTACAGGGGAAATAATCATTATAAAACGTTCCTTTTTTTACAGTGTATGCAAAGCTCTCTCAGAGTTTGCTTTGCTGTAAATTTTCATACGATATGCGTCAGGATGTTCAGCTGAAGTTTGAATAATCGGCACAGGGTTTGCCAGTAATTTTTTTAGTGTAGTTCCTCACATTAAGAAAACAAAACAGTAGCTAAGACTAAAAGAAAAAACAGTAAAGTTGGGAAAAATAGGGAGATAATACATTTTGTTGGGTAAAAATGTACATTTGCTCAGTGAGTCGTATTGAATGATGTCATAAGCTTTTACACAAAGAATTCTGAATGTTCTCATCGTCCTCTTTTTTCATCGTACAAATAGAATGACAAAAAGAATGACATTTATTTAGTGTGTTTTCGTCTACGTACTTTGCTGTCTCTAAATTCTTCTCAATAGATTCATGATGTTCAATGATAGTTTACTCAAAATGAAAATTCTGCTATCATTTACTCTCCCTCTTGTCATTTCAAACCTCTATATTTTGAAGAATGTTGTTAAATGAATATTCCTTAACACTTTCATCAAAATATATTTTTTGCGTTCTGCGTTACAAAGAAAGTCATAAAGCCTTAAAATGACAATGAACGATGAAAGAATGTTCATTTTTGGGTGAACTATCACTTTAACTTGTGAAATGAAAATATTCCTGGGAACGTTGTTTGGAACATGGCTCAGCTCCCTATGAGGAGAAACTATTACCTTGTTTGAGTCTTGAGTACTTCACATTATTTATTTTCATCAGTTTATGTAGAAGCAGAAAGACAAGACATATTCATCCTTGATCAAGGTTGAAGGGAAATGAAAGGAAAATTCTTTCATCATTTACTTTCCCTAATGTTATTTCAAACCTCTATATGACTCTTTCTTCAGTGCCACAAAAGAAGATATGTTGAAAAACGTTGCTAACATTGTTCCCAATTGACATCTATTGTACGGACACAAAACCCCTTAGACATTTCTCAAAACATCTTCTTTTGTGTGGCACTGAAGAAAAACTCATACACAGGTTTCAAATGATATGCGGGTGAATAAATAATGACAGAATTTGTACTATTGGTAAAACTACCCTTTTAAAATGTAACAATATCCCTTTCTGACTTTTGGGTTCTGCGAGATGTAAACACTGTGTCAAGTTTTGTGATAGAATGGCCAACTTGTGCCCTGTTAAGAGGAGAGCAAACCATTTTTTTTATCTCAATGCCCTGTGAAAATAATAGAGGGCTTTTTTTACATTTATTAATTTGGCAGACACTTTTATCCAAAGCGACTTACAAGTAGGAGAGCATATAAACATTTTGTCAACACGCTAAACAGTACCGTTAGTTTACAAGGTCATGCTACTAGGAAGATTAAAGCTGGATATGATTCTTCTCTTGAATGTGAACCGCTTGGTTCCTGTTAAGCATTATTGATTCTTTGCTTCCTTTTGATCCTGTCATCCGGTGGAAATGATCAAAAAATTGTTGTCAGGGTGCTGTTTTGGTTACAGGCCTGGATGTCATCATCTCACTGTGGGTATCCAGGCATTAAGAGAAACACCAGAGCTCCGCTAGTGGGCTTCCCCTGAAATGTGTGTTTGATTTAGAGATGATCAGATCGATTAATCCGGCCTCATATGCACCGATTCATCCATGATATTATGAAACGACTCGATCACTAATCTGTCACTAATACACCCATATTGAGCCGTTGTTTCTGATATCTGTTGAAATTGATGTATTGACTGCTGTGTTTCTGATGATCAGTTGGCACGACATAGAAAAGACCTCCAGCAGAGTTTGAAACCTGGCCCTGACCTCAGCATCGAAGGAGATGACGCGCTCACATACTTCACCAACCACACCGCACAGATTGAAGTATGTCATGTTTTTATGTTTCATTGTTTAGTTTCATAATTTTTGATCATAACATGAGACAAGGTTTTTATGTTTCACATTTCAGATTGTGCGTCATGACCGCACCATGGAACAGATAGTGTTTCCTGTGCCCAACATCTGCGAGTACCTAACGGAAGAATCGAAAGTGCGCGTGTTTACAACCACAGAGAGAGATGACCAGGGCAGCAAGGTCAATGATTTCTTCCAGCAGTTCGACGATCTCTACAATGAAATGAAATGGCAGAAGAAAATAAGAAGTGAGATGGTTTTCTTTGCAGAGAAATGTAACCATCACAACCTTGTGTCTAGTTTGTACTGATTTCATATTGACTTATTACGCTGATGTATTGATGTTTTTGCAGGTAACGCACCACTCTTCTGGGTGTCGAAGCATATATCTTTATGGGGTAGTATCTCATTTAACTTTGCTGTGCTGGTCAATTTGGCAGTTGCACTTTTCTACCCATTTGGAGATGATGGCGATGAAGGTAGTTCATGCTTAATAATTTTTATGTCTGTAATCATCTTTTCCATCCTTTTTTTAATTATTTCTAAATGGCATCCATAATAAAAGTGTTTACATATTAATTTTGTTTATATTTTGTATTTATAAACACAAATACATACACATACATTTATCTATTTATATATATATATATATATATATATATATATATATATATATATATTTGATATATATATGAAATATTAAGATGTGTTTGTTTATATTTACCAATAATTGAAATTATTTATAAATGTTTATTAATTTTATTATTTTATATTTTTCTTAAATATATGCATATGTATACAGTGCATATGTGCACAGACATATGTAAATACAAACTTATATTCCGGATTCAATAAATTGTGATAAATAGTTTGACATGTACATTTTTTTCTATTTATTTACGTTTGTGATAGTCTAATATTACATTATTCATATTTTTTAACTTTGGTGTGTCGACTTTATACATATTGACAGGTGCAAACAGGTTTTTTTTTTCCCAACACTACACAAGTTATTTTTACAAAGAACCTTTCCCTTTTCTGTTTCATGGGAAAAATTTGAGAAATTACAGATTATAAATTAAATGTCATTGATTTTTTTATTTAAAGATATAAATGTTTTAAAAAATATACCCTCTTTTTGCGGGGCAATTTACACCCACAAGATTCTATAATACTAAGCAATAAAGACCATATCATTTTACAGTATTAATTAATCAATTCATATTTTGTTTATTTCGTCTGGCAGGTACGTTGCCGCCGCTCCTGTGCTTCTTGCTTTGGTTGGCCGTGATTGTGAGCACCTTCATGCTATTTGTGCTGCCTCGGCCTGGTGGCATCCTGGCGTTCCTGGTCACCATCATCCTCCGCTCTATATACACACTGGGTTTAGCACCCACGCTGCTGCTCCTGGGGGCTGCCAACGTAAGACAAATTCATTATCACCCATTCATGCTTCGTGCAGCCTGTCAACTGTCCGTAACTGTTAATAGATTAAATGTCAGATTGTATTTAAAACCTCAGTTCTGTTAGAAAAGACCATAAACATTCCAGTAAAACACTGAATAAATGCTAGAAGCAGCTTGATATATGGCTTAATGTGAAAAACGACCGTGGATGATATTTTGAAGATAGAACTTGATGTGCTTGATGTGTGATCATATAAGAGCGATTTCATACCTTTCCAACCAATTGGAGCTTCAGTGTTGAAACTGCGGACTCTACCCTCTGTTGTGTCAGTCTGTGCGTCTGCTCCTGCTGGCATCTCCGCAGCCATTATGGCACCGCATGTAGAACCAGCAGAGACATGTGCTGAAACAGATTCTGAGAGTCTGGGATTTATTTTGTAGTTGACACCACTTCAGGAACCAGATTTCACGTTGGGTATCAAGTCGTAACCCGAAATTGTAAAAACAAATATTGCCAAATATTGAATTGAAAGGCCTAGGGCCAACATTACGCAATATAAATATTAAATAAAGTAACGTAATAATTAGTTTCTAAATGTTTCTTGAAATGTAGTTGCTTTATAATTCACAACACAACACACATTCTGGCATTTCTGACATGTTAGATTATTTGTTTCCAAAGGATTTGAAATGACGCTGCTATTTGTGGTGCACTTTATTGCATTTATACAATCACCGTTGTTACACGACCCTATCAGAACACGCGTTACCCATATCAGATGAGAACCTCCAAAACTGGCACTGAAAAGTATGAAGGCTGTTTTTTAATGTGATCTTAAGGATGTTTCCAGCTCTAATGGTACGAGTGCATTGTCTCTTCACAGCTGCTGAATAAGATTGTGTTCCTGGTGAGTTTTGTGGGGAACCAGGGCACGTTCACGCGAGGGTACAAGGCGGTCATCATGGACATTTTCTTCCTTATCCATGTCGGTTACGTCATTGTGTGCATGTTGGGTCTGTTTGTACACGAGTTCTTCTACAGCATACTGGTAAGAGTCCGTATTTACAACTTAATAAATATAACTATAGAATTAAACATGTATGTCTCTTTATTTTATATTTATGTAGTTTATTTAAACAATATTATACAAGAGGCTGTGCTGTGGGTTGTTTACATTTGACAGTATATTCACATTATATGACACTTTAGCTATTTTACCAAGCAAATTTATTATAGTGCTTTTCACTAAAAGATATAGTGCTTCTTCATAGTTGGCCTCCATGAGTGTTTTAAAGTGATATGTTTGTTAGAACTGTATATTGAACTGTAGGTTGTTCAATTTGATTCACGTTCCTTTGCAAGCTCAGTCTTTTCTTACCTTTTCAATCTCTGTAGCTGTTTGATCTCGTTCGGAGGGAAGAAACGCTTTTGAACGTAATGAGAAGCGTGACAAAGAACGGACGCTCCATCTTCCTCACAGCTGTTTTGGCCATCATCCTGGTGTACCTCTTCTCCATCGTGGGATTCCTCTTCTTTAAAGATGACTTTCTGATGGAAGTGGACCATCACCCTTCATTAAGTAAGTCTGAAGTATCCTGGTCTGCATGTTCTTATGGTCATCCGCTCAAGAACGTGTTGTTTCGGTCTTACATTTCTTATTACCGTGACGTTCTGAAGTGCGGAGGTCATTATCATGTAACAGCGAGGAGCTGGACACACCCGAGGGATTATTTGTGTAAATATTTTAGCGAGATTAATGAAAGGCTTCCAGTTTTGCGACTCATTTTTTGGGCATGCATTTACATATGGACGTGTTACCGCTGCAATAGCCGTGTACAGTATTTATGTCCGTGTGCTTCTTTATGTAAACACACATTGCTGTGAGGCTGTGTTGAGATGGGTGAGTATCTGCTAGCACATGGCACCTGTTGCATAACCCGGCATAGGCCACACTCCCTTATGTAATCACTTCCTCTCTGGACTGTAGCCCTACACAAACACCAGGGACGAAAGGGCACATTCGTAAAACACATGCATGCATGTGCTGGAATACAATAAACATCATTTATTAAACTTTCGACTGAGTAGATTAGCTTCAGATGTCAGTTTGTGCTGAAGACATCGAAGCTAAATCAATCCAGTCCTTTGAATTGTTGAAAAAACAGATCACCAAATATGTAACTTTCTGTCGTTTACTGTCCCTCATGTTGATCCAAACCCATATGAGTCCTACCATGAAACTCAAAAGATGTAAGACGGGATGTTAAGGATTTATTAAAGCAAGTCATGTGGGAAGGCATATATTTATGCGGGCTTTTATGGGTTTATGAGAAGTTCCTTGAAAGATGAATTTAACAAACAATTACAGTATTTGTCTGCTTCGTTTTTTAGAGAGACCAAATATGAGGGATTCCAAGAGCTGTTCAAGTGAGACGTGTTCTAACTCCCCCTTTAAACCTCAACACGGTAAGTCAGTACACCCAAAGGTAACTGGACAAATTGGCCAAAGATCCAGGGCAAATAAACCACACTTAACATGTGTGAATATTAATGCATTATTGCAAAATGTCATTGATACTAGTAAAAAACCAAATGCCATGATTTTCCACATTTTTGTAATTTATTGAAAGACATACAATACATTAAGACTTCATATTTTTTACATAGCTCCTCAGTTTCTCCTTTAAATTGACCTCTATCACACCCTTCTGAATAACATGGTGCCATGTTTCATTTGTGTGCGTATGGATTTTATATGTGTTTGTATTTCAAGGTAGTCCTCTCGTCTCTAGAGGTTGAGGTGTTGAGGATTGTGTGTGTGTTGAAGGCATGACTCATGTGCCGCTTTGTTCTGCTTTGTGCTACGAGTCTTTATAGATCACCTGTGCCTGTAGATATCAGCACGTGTCTCTCTCTCTCTTTCTCGCTCGCTCCCTCTCTCTGTCTGCTGTCTGTTGACCTCTCTGAAAGAATGAGCGATGAAATGTGACAGTCTCTCTTTACATTTTTATGCGTCTTTTCATAGTCTCTGCTGTACATTTTAAAAAGGCTCATGTCAGTATGACATAATGAACTTGAAGACATAAACTGATATAGCACAGTACAATATGTTAAATCCAGCAGGGGTCCAACAATGCAAAATCATGTTTATTATAGGTTAAATTGTAATCCTATTCATCCTATGTAATCCTAGTTTCATATACCTTTGAAAATCTTTATAATCCACAAACCATTAAACTGTATATACGCGTGTCTGTGTGCATGTGTCCATCCCAGGGGAGGAAGTAGTTGATGGTGTAGAACGTGTCTGTGACACCCTGCTGATGTGTATCATTACGGTCCTGAACCACGGGCTGAGGAACGGAGGAGGAATCGCAGATGTTCTGCGCAAGCTCTCCAAAGAAGTGAGCGAAATGTCATCAACACAACACACTCGGACATGAGCTACACCAATAAATCACAATGTTGCAAATACATTCACAGCAGTGGAGACGACAGGCATCTCTTCTTCATACAAGGCTTCTGCATTCACTTTACTCTCTGTGTGCATCTAACTATACGCTTTGAAGCGTTGCAGAATCAGTCACGCTAGCTTCAAAGGCTTCTGTCGGTTTGAGTCTCTTTCAGGATGATAGAAAACTGCAGAACAATAATTTCATGATAATCTGTAATAGAGGTGACTTCAAAGCAGTTGTTTAGGAGGTTTTAGGATTTACTATTTAATAACCTATATGTTCAGCCACAGTCCAGTTCTAAACTTCAGTTGAGACATAAAGTCATCCCACAGCAAAGTAAAAGACTGACAGATGACAAGTCGCATGAAAACTGATAAAAATCCAGGTTATCACATAAAAATATATTTTTCGAATTTTCCTAATTACAAATAGGACTGTTGTATTGCCTAAAAGTGAATATGAACGTGTTTTCTATGCAGTATTTGGGTTAATAAAAAAGATATATTTTCTATTATTTTGACTTGTTTCTCCAGTTTTATTTTCTGTAGATAAATATTCCATAAACTTCCTAATGTTGCTCCTCAGGAGCCCATGTTTCCGGCGCGTGTCGTGTACGACCTCTTGTTCTTCTTCATCGTCATCATCATTGTGCTAAACCTCATCTTTGGTGTGATCATCGATACATTCGCTGACTTGAGGAGTGAGAAACAGCGGAAGGAGGAGATTCTGAAGACCACCTGCTTTATTTGTGGTACGTCTTTGCTGTCCATTCATGCAGAAATGAGAGTGCTAATGCTGACACAACCCATGTTTGCATATCAGTATATTTCAGTATAATTCAGTATGTCCTCATGGAGGAAAGCATGAGCCAATCATAAGACAGTATAGTCTTGTAAAACTATACTGTGTCTTTTTTGATGCAGTACATAAAATCTATAAGACACAGTAAGGCCCCTTTGATGTGAGCTTTTCTCAACATCTGCACACCAGAAAAACATCCTGGAAAGTCTTGGAACCATCCCGTAGATTGACTCTAAGCAGATGTCACGATATGTTAAACTGACTACGTTTGAATTAGTATAAGAGGTCTGTGAATGCACTTTTTATTTAAACGATTGAACTGTGATCATGGTGAAATTTGAAAAGAGGAAATAAAGTTTATGTAAGAGAAATCATCGAAGAATAAGGTTGTACAGTGACTTAACCGCAGTGAAGCGCTATGAATGAAACAAAGTGATTCCTATAGTCAGACAAAAAGAACCCTTTTTTCAAATTTTGTTATCTGTTTGTTTTCAGGCCTTGAAAGAGACAAGTTTGATAACAAGACCGTGTCTTTCGAGGAACACATCAAGTCGGAGCACAACATGTGGCACTATTTGTACTTTCTTGTCTTGATCAAGGTGAAAGACCCCACAGAGTACACGGGTCCCGAGAGCTACGTGGCCCAGATGATAAAGGTTAGTTCATTGCAACATTTTGGGCTTTTTTAATTATCGCGCCAAATTGTTCTTGTTGCTTAATCGTTCCACTCCGGTTTCATTTTCCACCGCAGGGCTGATAGCAATTTTTTTTAATGTAAACACAATTGCATCACACGCTACCTTGGTAACACAAGAGACTGAGCTATAACGCCTCTGTGCATTCATTAGCATAATTCCGCGCCTAGAACAGTTTGGTATCGTGCCATGTCGAACCAGGCTCACGTGGAAACGCAACTAACCGTTTCAGACTGTGCTTAGAACGGGTCGGAGCGATGGTGGAAAATCGCTCATAGTATCATTGTTTGTACATCCACTCATTTCCTAAGAGAATTTTGTTTTGCTCACGGTCTCACTTAGCCAAAGCTTTGTTGGTCAAGAACCGACCCATGTAGATAAAGACGTATGACTGACATTGCAAGGGATTTCATTTTAATTGGATGTGCTATCAGTCGTGAACTATAAGTTGAACAGAACTATTACACCACAAAATCAAACCAGTGTTACAACTCTATAGAAAGACTACGAGTGCATTGAAAAAACAAAAAAAAGTTGTGTAAAGTTAGTCCAATGCATAAGAGCTAACTAGACGCTAGTTTTGTTTTCATTGAATGGTTAGCGTGTAAACTGTGGGACGTCCGTGGGTGTGCCGTCTGAGCCTCAGACAAAGTCACAGTATGCTGTGCCTGTGCCAATACGTCTGCCACAGTCAATGACACGGCCAGTTGTGTTTTCGCTCAACAAGCGGTAATTTATTTCCAAACTTGTGAATAAAATATTCATTACAACACTTAATTGACGCATGATTTATGTTTTGATTAAATAACTTTGCCTGTAAGCGGATTCTTGTTTGCTTTGTCATTGTTGACGTTGTTGGCAGCACAAACCAAGGACTCCCACAGAGAGTTTGCTGAGAATGTGTGTGTGTCTCTGTGTCTTTGCCACTGACTCCAAGCTGACTGTCTACAGCAGGCGCCATCAGAAACAGACAGAAACGCCCCTTAAAACAGGAGAAAGACTCCCTGCATTGAAGTTCCTTGAAGAGTTTGTGTGTGTGTGTGTGTGTGCGTGCATGCGTGTTTGTTTGTTTATGTTTATATGTGTGTGTAAGTGACCTTGCATCTCATATATTGAAGCAGTGTAGTAATTAAAACCCTTGTTAAGGGTTCTGTCTCTCTGATAATGGTGCTAAAGATCATACTGTAGTGGAGGTGGTTTTACTTTATACAGAGAGAGGAGTTTTATTATATTTCATAAAATACACTGTGAATAGATAACTCGCTTTATTAACCATGTAGAGTTGAGCACTACACTCTTACACACCCATTGAGAATGTTTATAAAAAAATTCACAAAAATTGCAGAAGAAAACATTGACGTGAAATTTGTATGTAAAATGAAACTGTGAAAAGGTCTGTCTGTCCATCTATCATCTAATTTCATTGGCGTATTAAATCATTATTGGGTGTTGCCACAAAGACTCTCATTAAAGCTGAGACAGGAGTGATATGAGATGTATGGCCAATGCATAGAAATGATTGTTTAGTTTTTCCGGTAAAATGATTTGTTCTGTCTCAGATCTTCATCTCTTGTATGATAACAACAGACATGATACTGTAGCGGTATATAAAGCACTGCAGTCTGACTCTTTTGCGTGTTTGTTTAGTCTAAGGTCAAATTAGAACACACACGTACACGCTCTACAAATGGACCCTGACTAACATCATTGCCCACATTTAAAGCAAAAATCGCCTATAGAGGAAGATACACTTCTCTAGTAAGAACATCATAAAGATTAATACACAGGCTTGCGTTCAAGCAGGTACGCCGCAGTATACTGTTATGTTTGTGCGTGATTATCACTCACAGTCTGTTGGAGAGAGAGAGAGAGAGAGAGAGAGAGTGCAGGTACTGCAGCAGTCACACTGTTATGTAACCTATCCCAAGTGGCCCGCGATTAGCTCAGCCTATTCACACGTGCTCTCCTGTCCTACACACACACACACACACACCTGCTACACCGCTCATTATCACACAGTGAGTCAGACATCTCCTTGGCAACGCTGTCGTCATGCACTGTCGGCAGCATCAAGAAAAAAACGTCTCGGCCTCTAGACTTGCGATCAATGCGGGTTCAAAGGTCACAAATTCACCATGGGATGTGTCTCACTTCTGATTTTCCCCCCAGCTGGGCGTCTCGAGCCGTATGTATGTGTGTGTGTGAGAACAGATCACTGCAGGAATGTGTGCAGCGGCCAGCCATGTTAATCAAACTGATTATTGCAATCATGCTTCTATTTCCAGAGCCGATTCGACGGCGGAGCTCTGAAACCGCTTTTCAGTTACAAAACAGCGGCTTTATAGCGATGAGAGGCGAGGACACGTGACGCAATTATTATGCTGTCTATCAGATGGGGAGAAATGTTTAATGGCACTTTAATGACAACTCAGACACCTTCCTCACACAAACGCCTGCCGTGGTGTGAATCTGCCGGTGCGAGTGTCTTCATATGATCGATCCACACTTAAAGCGTTTCATATTTTTGATTTTAAAATACCTCCTCATGTCACATTTAAAGTGCAGTGTCAGTCGTTCAGAGGAGATTTTGAATGCCCTGGCTCTGAAGTTGAACAGCATTTTTTATTTATTGGCAGGCCCGGTATCAGGCTAGGTGGACTGGAGGCTATTTAGAATGTCTGGTTGGGCAGCATTTTAGTAATATCGTCGTAGTTCATTGCATGAATATTTTTCCCATTTTTCTGTGACAAATCACTTGACTAATCATATTTATTAGATCATATTAATAAAAAGTATTTTAAGAACCAGTGTTTACATTTTTTGGAGGATCTATTGACAGAAATGCGATAGAATATACATAGCTGAAATGTCTTCAGGTATGTATAAAGCATTTGTTTTTATTACCTTATTATGAGCTATTTCTACCTACATACACCCCTTACATGGATTTCGTCATGTTGTTTCTAAAGTAGCCGTAAACAGACATACTGCGCTACAGAGTGCTTTTCGTAAATACATTATCTCCTTCGGGAAAGAAGCGGAAACGTGACATCTTTGTCCTGTGTCACCTGCCGTAGTGCTTTGAAAGGGAGGGTGGATTAAGACATTGGTTGCAATTCACAGCCTCAACACTAGATACCGCTAAATTTCATTCTGTAACATGTGAGTAATCCAGGCAGGAAGCGGATCCACGTGCAGCATAAGATTGATTAAATAAAAATCAAAGTACTTGTAATAAAAGAATAAAGCAACAAGGAACAAAAGCAATTCATGAAAACAGCAGATAACAGGGACACTAAAACAACGACTGACCAATGACAAATGAAACACAAGGGATATATAATATACAATGAAATATATAATAAAACAATGAACATGTGACAATATTAACACTGAACTAATAATCAAAGAAACTACAAAATGACCTGAGGAAACAGGAACTCAGGAAAACAAACGTAAAGACAGGGGAACACAGACTGAATCATGCTGCTTTTTTTTATTATCAGCTGCACAATTGTGCAGGGGCCCAACGAAAATCTGGGGCGGAAATGCCTCCCTACACACAGCCTGGCCTGTTGGTGGTCCACGACCCCCCTTTTAACGGATCTCCAGATATTTTAGAACTAAAAAATATTTTTTTCTGGGTCTCGATGTTTAACTAAATATAATAGAAGGCTGATATTTATGATTTGTAAATAATAACTTGTATGGATTTATGGATTGATTGTATTGGTGAGTAGATGTGCTGAATTTATAATATACTGTATCACAGCATCAATGCATGTCACGCCTAGCAATGCGCTTCGTGCATGACTGTATTCATAATATAGCACGGTCCCTCATGCTTTATAAAAAAGGCTTGATCGTTTAATACTCTCGAAGTCTTGTGAAAAAGAGACATTGTCTCCAATCAATCTGTTTTTTTTTTAACCAACCATGAAAAAGAGGCCAAAGGACAGCCTTGTTTTCATGTTTGTTTGTTGTATCCCTAAGTTGCATCTTTCAGTGAAGATCCTGAAAAATAAATCTGTTCATAAGACCCGAAAAATACAGTCTGGTCTCTGTTCCTCTGTCCTTGATTCACCTACGCTTTACCACACCTCCCGCATAAAGGCTTTAATGTTTTTTCGCGGACGTCATCATGAACCATTCCCTAATAAGAATTTATCTTCTGAAACTTGATTCGGTGCATATCTATCAGTGGTCCTGATTTTGATTTGAAGATTTGTTGTTGGAAAGACTTGTTCTATCGTACGCCAGAGAAAGCGAAGACGCAGAAGGCGTCTCGGGTATGTCTCCCCGCGAGTGTGTGCGTGTTGTGTGTGTTGTTTCGTGGTTGTATAAGATCGGAAGGCAGCGCTTTCCCACCTCTAAACATATCCTGGAACGCTCTGAGCACCTTGCATCGCTCCTGTCAGGCTGACTGTGAAGAGCACCTTACATAACTGCCTGTGATGAGCTGCTGCACTGTTACCCCCTCCTTATATCACACATGCCACAGACACAGACGGAAGACCCCCCCCCCCCACCCCCAGACAAGATAAAGTCATATACACACCGATCGCACACAATAAATTACAGAGCACAAACAACACTGTTGAACGCGAGCTACCGTGCAGGCCCACACACTTGACAAAGCATAATGACTCACTGTTATTATCTAAATCCAGGAAAAAATCCTTTTTTTACTCGGCCTGTTGTTTCTTTTGCATGAGAACTACTTTGTTTTTGGTACTATGTTTGCGTCATAATCTACTGAAGGACATTTTCACTTGAATCATTCTTTTAAATTCATTTATTGTGAATACTGTAATAGTGTTATTCAACCCAAGGTTGTGTGTATTTTTCGAACTCATTACTCCTTTTTATCCCTTTGTAGTGTTGCATGTAAAATCCATTCATTGCCATGTTCAATCTGTGCCTCGTGACCCTAAACCAAATTGGTTTTTCGGATATCTCCTCTAGCACATCCCTAATAAAAAAGATGAACAATTCCAAGTGTCATTCACATCTCCGTTTCTTTCAGGAGAAGAATCTAGACTGGTTTCCAAGGATGCGGGCCATGTCTTTATTGAGCTCTGAGGGAGAGAGCGAACAAAACGAGATCCGATTGCTGCAGGAGAGGTTGGACACTACCGTGGCACTGGTGGCACTGCTGTCCAGCCAGCTGGCTGAGCTTAAAGAGCAGGTAACGTATAGCACAACATGCTTGCGTCCCGTCCAATAGAGTGACCTGCATTCACACCACTCTATGAGCAAACCGGTCTTGTTCATGCTCAGTGAATCAAAGGTCTTTCTTCCTCACTTGGCCTCTGGAGTGTTGACTGTTCGGCCCCGCTGTGGAAGTGCGTCAACACAGGGGTGGGGCGGGTGGCCCGCGGCAACGTGGATGTTCCGGCTCTGCTCCGCTGTGTTAGATCGCTAATATCACCTGCCTGGCCCACATGTGATTCAACGCAAACAGTTTAACTAATTCACATGACACAGAGGGAGACAGAAAGAGAAGAGAGCTTTAGTTTTTAATTGGTTGGCGTTGGAAAGGAAATTGCTGCCCCATGGCTCGGTCTCATAAAAGCATCTCTCTGACTTATAGTTTCTGCAGGTTTCATAGCGTGTTGTGAGATTTAAGCTTCTCACTGTGTTCTGTGCTGTACCCGAGCATAAACATGCACAGTCACTGAGAATCAGCAGCGATTGAACCAGAGCCAGTTGAACCAGAAACTTGAAAGTGGTCACAAGGAATCAAGTTTTCCTTGATCTCTGCTGCTGCAGATAAAAGAGCTTGATGTACTATGAAAGTATTCTGTAACTTTCGGTACTCAAAAGTTCTCCGAGAACTTAAAAGAGAATTTCATAAAAACAAACTGCTAAATGACGTTGCAACATTTGGAGATCTGAGACATGATTGGCAGCATGTGACTGTGGGTTTATTTACACTTCATTCTCACATGCTGAGTGTTAAAACTAGTCATGGTGACTTGATGAAGCCAGATTCTGGTATCTGCAACGCCACAAAAAAGAAAACATTACTTAAAGAGTTAAACGTCGGAAAGATCATCAAACCTCATGCTGTTTGTGGTTGTGTGGCACATCTGAACTTTATGTCCTTCTGAAGAATCTCAGCCAAGGGAAAGTGACTGAAGTTTAATTTTTTTCAAGGTCAACGATCATTTTAGCTGATCTATGCGGAATGTTTCGGCATGGATTATGTCTTTATGTAACTTTTTATAACTCTTGTTAAAGGATGGGGCAGTTAAAACCTGAGAGCATTAAAATGATCATGTTAATGTCACACATTTTGTTTCCTAATAAAAGGAGCAAAAAAACTGAATACAAAAACAAAAATATAGTATTATGTTATATCATTTATATATATATATATATACACACACACATATATATTTATATATATATATATTTACTGTATATACAACAACAGACACAGTAGACTACTGTAGCCCCCCTCATCCACTAGCGGTTCTTCTGGTGGTCATGAGGGGCCGGCTCACTGTAATTCTCCTTGCACTGCTGGATGTTAAATAACTTATTAAAGTGATTTCTCTCCTGACAGCCAGAGATAATAAAACAGATCCTCCTCACCCCTCAGCTCCAGCCAGTCTGACTTCCAGCTCAGATCCTGTAGGCGAAATTCGACTTTGTTGTGTTCAGATAAACAGCCTCTTTCCAGTTGAATATAGCAGATTGTGTTCCTCCTCTATGATATAAATGTAGGATTGTTTACTCACTGGACACATCGCTTGGATAAGAAGGATGCAACTCAATTCGCTTCTCAACAGTTTTTTAGTAGAGTTTAGCATTATCATAATGCTAAACTGTTATCTCTAGAAGCATATATTAAGTATTGCATTTAATAGTCATGCTTTATGTTAACTGTTTTTATAGCCAATTTTTATTTAAAAAAAATGTATTAGCCATCTTTACCACTAAGCTTGTTGCAGTGCATTCTCAGATTGGGTTCAATTTGACTGAAACGGGGCATCCTTGGAGACAGCGAATCTATTTCGCCCACATAGAATGCTTTCACGTCAGCTCAAAAAGTCTACAAGGTTTACAACAAAATGACTGTCAGAGGGAGCAGACCATGAGAAGTGACTAAAGTGTCTAAAAATGTTTTTTACACGCCTACAGATGACAGAGCAAAGGAAGAATAAACAGAGAATGGGCTTCCTGGGACCATCACAGATGAACAATCACATCCACCCTGCGCACTGAGGACGAACTTATTCACACATAGATGCTCACATTCACACCATGAACAACGCATGGTGATATCACACTTTACATGACACAACAGTAGTTACATGAACAGAAACGACTAAAGACTATGGTGTCATCTCATTGAAGTGCTTTCTGATTTAGAAATCTGAGAGATTTGGGAGATTCTGGAATGTTTTATTTTGGAAAATCATAAACACCGTGCTTGTTACCAGTATTGTTGAGGCCAGTGTTCAACAGCCCATTGGGATCATGTTTAACTCGGACTGCCTTTGGAACGGCTCTCTGATTTTTAAACTTAAAGTATTACCATTAACATTTTAATTGTCATGTACATAACTGGATTATTGCTGGAATAACTGGAAACATAAAGTGCCTAACGCTTTGTACTTTTTTGAATTATGGTGCCTTACTGTATGATTCTGTTATGCAAACTATAGGACTGGAAACATTATCGTCTCATAATAAGTTAATGATGTGACCGTTGGAATCAATGTTTTCCACATCCTACAAAGATCTAAACCCTCTTGATCCTAGTCCTATTCCTCTAATGATTTTTACTTTGTTTTTTTAAGTAAAAATGTGTCTTACAAAGTTGTACAGAGAATAATAAAGAAATTATATTTGTTTAGTAGTATGGAAAGTTTGACTGTGAATGGCGTAAAACTTTCTTAAAGGGGTAGTTCACAAAAATAAAAATTCTTCATTTATTCAGTATCATGTCATTTAAAACATGTGGAACACAAGGAGATAATTTGAGAAATGTCTCAGTGGTTTTTTATCCAAACGGGTCCGGTGTCATTTGTTTACCAACGTTCTTCAAAATATCATCTTTTGTGTTCTGCAGAAGAAACTAAGTCCTACAGGTATGGAATGACATAAGGGTGAGTAAACAATGAATAAATGAGCATTTTTTGGTGAGCTGTCTCTTTATTCTAAATGTTATGCAGAATGACTGTGTTGTTAATCAGCTACAATGCACCTGAGTTTTTACACGTGACAAGTATTTCAGAGTTCAAGAGAGTAACCTGAGCTTAAACATGTGACGTGAGTATTTTTAGATTAAGGCCCTCCTTTTATTGATGGAATGATATAGCATTGAACGGTGAGCGTTACTACCAAATCAAAGCTTTTATTTACTGTATAGTTAATCATTTGTTACTTAAAATTCGTGTTTATGGCACTGCAGATGTGCAATAAGATGTAGAAAAGAGATAAAATTGCATCAACCAGATAACAGATCTGAAAAACAAAGACGACTGACATCATTAAAAAGTTAAAATCAAAGTCTAATGAAGTGCATCTGTTTCTTTTGCTGATAAACTCTGCTGGGTTAACATCCATCAATAAAACACCTGTTAGTAGCTTTAGTTACAGTTTTCCTTGTTTGTTTAGCCCACAGAGCCCTACCCAGTTACTAGGGAATGCAAAGTCTCATGTCTAGTAGTTACTATACTCTAGCGCAGGTTAAAATTAGCTGCTGACTGCTTCTTTATAGCTCACAGCTGTCACTAAGCAAGGGAACGTCTAGAACTTCTGGAATGCTCAATCAGGGGGGAGATGAGAGTATGTTGGATAGCTGCCACTCTCACTTACTGTCCCCAATCACTGACTAGGACCGATCATCTATTTAAAGCATGCTATTCCAATACAGAACAGGAACAATCGATTAACAACAATAGTCATGTATATAGCAGTTATTCAATGAATGGGTCGAGGGGTGTTTGGTTTGTTAATGTAGTGTTCTGAACATTGATCATTGTTTTAAATAAGCATTATGGTATGAGCGGATGTGGTGTTATGTGAATATCTGATTTATTAACGAAAGGTTAATAGAGCTTGCTCCTTAGCAGTCTGTAGCAGGTGGCACAGATGAACAAGGACACTCTTTTTTTTAGAAGGTATTTTATTGGATACGTTTTTTTTCCAAAAGGAATCAATATGTTTAGTCTATCCCTGAAGAGGAAAAAAGGCAAAATTCCAATGTATATGTTAAAAGATTTTGATTTTAGAGATTAACAAACCTAGATTCAATTTAAAATTTAAAACATGAATAGTTATAGGTGCTATACACTAACTTTATTGACCAATTAACTATATGCTTAATCCATTGTTTCTATAAAATGTGTGTGTAGATGCCACATTTGACCGCTTCAGACATGTCAATGCCTCTCAGTTGTGTTGTCAGTCAGGTAAAAATGTTATTTTATTTTTCAAAAACACAACTTTGCACAGTCTTTTATAGTAAAAATATAGCAGACATTTAAAGGGGTCATTTGACGCGGCTAAAATTAATATTATTGATTGCATTAGATGTAATGCAATTTGTATAAACGATTTAAGGTTAAAAAAGGATGTATTTTCCACATACTGTGCATGTTTTTATCTCCTCTTTGCCCCGCCTCTCTGAAACGTGCTGAAAATTTCCAAAGCTCATCGCTCTGAAAAGTGAGGTGTGCTATGATTGGCCAGTTCACTAGTGCGTAGTGATTGGTCGAAAACTTCGCAGAAATGTAATGCCTCTTACCACCTACTACCAAAGCAATTGTACTTACAGGTATGCCCACCTTACTTACGTATACGTTTGGCCGGTCTTAGTCAAATCGTGTTAAGAACTGACGTAGATTCGCCGGGGTGTGGTTACACGAGGCGTTTCAGACAGGTCTGAGTGACTATTCGCTTCTAAAGAAAATACATATTCTGTTCCGACACTTAAATTAAACTTAAATTTTAGCAATTTTAAGTGTCTAATACATGCAGGGGCAGCTTATAACACACCAAAGACAAAGAAAAACACATTTTTCCAGGGAATCACCCCTTTAAGTCTCTATAGTTACTCTTAAAAGTTGTTTAACTGACACCTTTGTCTTGTTGGATTGTGTTCAAAAATATGTTTGTATCTACGCAACAACGCACATCCTTTGATGTGCATACATGATGCCCTGTCAACTTCCTGTTCACAGACCGGATTTGACTTTGACATTGTTCCAATATGGTGGACGACTTGCAGCCCGTGGAAACAGCTGTTAATGAGTCATCCATGTGTATGGGCCATTCCACCAAATGGGTGCCTTTCGCTCGTTGAAACTCTTCAAAATGAAAGTATGTTTTTTCAAAACAGAATCTAATAACACACATACTTAACTATTCAAAATGAGTATTGGTCCATCTCAAGTACTTCATTTTTCAAATTCATTTCTGGTTTATAAGTGGAAGATGAATGCATTAAAGTAGCAGGACTGAGACTGTTTTTATCTAAGATATTATATATTTTTAAATATTTACATAAATGCATTTTTATTTTTAAGATTTTAATCATTATATTTCATGATGAAGTGTGTTAGATACTGGGACACACAATAAACGCTATTATTCAGTGTTTAAGGTAGTTTTTATCAATCTTTTAAATGTTACAGCTTAAATTTGCAGTTAGGATAGTAAGTAGCACACTTACTATTTGCTTAATAATAAAATGTATTTTTAAATAATGTTTATTCATATTCCATTTATTCATATTAAGTCCTGTGGACAGAAATGGCACCCATTCAGTGGAATGGCCCATATGCATCTATGTATCCCACAGCTAATAATGTAATTAATTTGATTAAAATATGAATTCATACACTTTTAATAAAGTTTCAAACACGCTTTCGTTGGACAATTATCGTGCTGCACAGTCACGCAGGTGTGCACAGTTACGCAGGGGGAGAGACGGATCCGGGAAACAACATCCAGCACAAACACTCATTAATCTAAATATACCTCCTCCCTTCCTCCTTTCCGCATGTGATGGGTCTTCATGTGATCGTGTGTGTGTTGTTGTCATGCTGGTTGGACGGAGAGCAGATGAGATCTGTCACATGAGCGCGTCTCCGAGTGGCAACAGTATCCCCCTGCTGCACTCTTTCCCAAAAGCACCAAATGTGAGGGGATTTTTCATCTTCCTGCTTAATCTAATAGTGAGTAACTCACTCAAACTGCTGTTGAGAGAGAGTGGCCAGAGATCTTTGAGATGATCTGTGTGCTCTTATAAAGACCTTTAGAACAACAGCACTGATATATATATATATCAGTTTTAATTAATTATTATTTTGATTATTATCAGTCACATTACTGTAATAGTATGGTTTTTTTTACAGAAACACTTGTGAAACTACTGATGAGTTTGTATTTACTTCTTTATTGCACAATTAGAGAGTATTATATGAATATTTGTGGGCTGCTTCTCATTATAGGAGAAACACATAGTGAAATTCAATTAGTCACTATTTAAAACAGACCATGGTTGGATGATGAGGAAAAGAGTTATGTAAATGTCTTTTATTAGAAAGAAGCTCAAAGGAGAGATGAGTCATACAAAGCTTACATTTAAGGGTGTTTTGCCCGTGCCAGAGCATCATGTTCCATTCAAACTAAAGGTCTCTTTAAAGTATAGACAGAGTTTAATGCATTTTTGGATTGATTGTCAAGTTTTACATTACTTTCATGTTTCCACGTTTACAAATAATAAAATGACTTCAAATCAAAACAATAGGAAGAGTTTTATTCACATTACATTGGCAGTGACTAGCTGTTTTCTCTCAGTACCCCTTCTAGTCCCCCCAAACCTTCACTGGCTGCTGTTTACTGGCTGTGTGAACTGTGACTTCAGGCCAGCCGTGTCACTGGACACACCTTTCATTTCTGAAAGCCTGTTTTGTATCTAAGGTTCTAGGCAGTTCTTTCTTAAAGCGATACTGAATCGAATAATTTACATTTTAGTAACAGTGCGGTTTTATATTATTTTTTGTATGTTATCACTACATATCAGAGTATAGAAGATTACTTTGTGTCACTATGTCTATAAGACAACTGTCATCAGAATGTGGCACGATTATACTATACTTTATGTATTTTTTTTTTGCATAATAAAACTGATCATAAGTAAGAAAATGTATAACTTTTGCAGAAGAATTATGAACATTGTATTGGGCCCTGGACCAATAAGAGCACTTGAACTGAAGAATTGAATGAAAGGAGTAGGACAAAGATGAAGTTCTTCATACAATATCAGCATCTCTGCAGGTTGTACAAGCAAAATCTCAAGCAATTTTACATTTTAAAACCCCATTTCAAAAGTAGCTTGAAGCTCACTGTACTTCCACATCTTTGATCTTATGTTTTTACGTATTATTATGTATATTAATTTAAACATGTAAAACTGCAAAAAATAAAATGTTATGCATAGCATCACTACATGAGTAAGAAGAATCGATTATTTAAGTCGTGACAGGTCTCGCTTTCCTTCTGATAAAAAATACTCTCGTTGTCTGTGGCAAAATAAAGATGCTTAACCTTGAATATAAAATCTTAAAAAAGCCAATATTCCAAAGTATAATATCTCTAGAAATCACATAAACCTTTTCCCAAATATTTTAAATATCCTAATACAAACATCATTAAGTTGCAAACAGTTTTTTCCTAAAGGCACGAACCCTCCTCTCCTTCCTTTTTCCTTCTGGAGTGTGATTTCTCAGCCCTAAACTTTCTGCCACTGCTGGTTAGAGGGAGATCCCGTCTGCAGGCCTGCAAAAAACACCTGATACCGGTGTTTCCACATCATGAAAGCCCCCACCAGGCAGACAATGGCCTGAGCCAGGTTCAACACGATCTGCAGTAGGTTGTACATCGGGAGTGTGCTTACGATGGCACTGCAGTCTGCTACGCCACTGTAGGTAAAGGTTCGAGCTATAGGATCCTCAGGGTCAAGGGTGCACGTGCAGTCCTCGCCCATTTCCTTACACGCAAAGCTGTTAGTCAGGGCATAGTGGTGGCACTGGAAGGCAATGACCAGTACAGAGATGACAAGCCCTATCGTGCAGAAAAGGAAGTACAGGAGCTGGAAGGAATGAAGAGAGAATCTACTATTATTTTTGATGATAATGATAATGGAATGGACTCTACACATTGGTGTGACCTGAAATGGTTGCGTTAATGGAAATTAAGAACGGAAATCTGTTCATATAAGAGCTAAAAGTTTAAACTTTATAACCCAGAAATTAAGTTGGTGTAGATTTTATTGGTCCATCAAGGCACTGAAGGCATGCCAAATTAAAATATAATGATTATATGACAAATTACTTCATATCTATCAGAGCAAAATTGCATAAGTTCCTCAAAGCACATTTGAAGAGTTTGGTTCCAAAATGAGATAATTGATATATTGATATCATATAAAATTATGTTTTTTTTATGTTGTCATGTTTTATTAGTGTTCTATTGTGTAAATTAGCTGTATTTTTGTAGTTGTTTTGGCTTAAATCAAAACAAACCAACTGCAGCTTGATTGATATTACTTGGAATGAACTTTAAAAAAAATAATTTCTGAATTTTTATAAAAACAGAGTTATATCATTTTGAAACCAAACTCTCATTTGTTCACTATAGGATTTTTCATATGGCTCCTCCCCTATTACTTGATTTTACATTTAATGTTTGCATTTCTATTTCTATTTTATATTCAATTTATGGAAAACAAAGAAAATCATAAAATATGGATATACAAGGTTTCAAGGACAACCGCAATATTTTAGCTCATGTCTTATGTAAAGCATTAAATCACATAAAATATTTGTATTTACTGTTTTATGTAACAAACCCGTGAACTTTTAAATAAATAAAAATTTGTAGTTCAAAAATCCCAATTGCATTAATTTTCACCTTTGTGACAAATTGTACCGTTGCTCTTTCATCAGGCACTCTGGTAATGCAGAAGAGGACGAATCCCAGCAAAGCCACCACGCACAACTGCAAAAAAAAGCAGGGGAATTTTAATAGACCTCTTGTCATTCAGACCCCATATCTAGCACCGTATTTAAACGAATCATACATGTGACCCGCAGTTTTATGAGGCGGCACGAGGATGCTGCGCAAACACGTCCATCACGTGCAGCTCACCATCTGTTCTTGAAAAAGTTATCATTGTTGGCAAGTTATGAACACATACCAGTCCACAGGATTGTAATCTTATTTGCTTTATTTGCTGTAAAGCAGGACACCACAGTTCCCTGCATCCGCCTGGCCTCTCATGAGCCACCCGTGACCCTTATTGTAATCAGAATTGTGCAACTCAGCATCAAGCTGTCATCTGGTAATTTATTGACTGCAGTTGCAAATTGAACAGTTCAACCCCCCTTCAAGATATCTTTATCTCTCATGCTCGTTGTATCACCCTTTCATTCTCTCTCTCTTTTCTCTGCTCTCACTGTCTCTCAGCATGATTGGAGTCTTGTGACTAACGTGTGGTGTCTAATTTGATTGTTTTTCCCAGGTTCTGAGGCGAGCGAGCTGAAAAGAAGTCTTGTTGACCTCAGCGTTTTTCTTAAGGAACAACGGAGCTGGTCTCGTGAGCCCTGAACTTGAGATGCTACAGTGCAAAGACAGGCCATCTGATCAACCTTTCCTCACCAATGTTGTGTATGTGTCTGTGTACAATATGGCTCTTTCATAAACACATTGCTTCATAACATTGCTACATTAGCCGGATGAAACGAAACATAAATTGGAATGATGGTCAAAAAACGTATGTTAGATAAGATGACAACATGATACAAAGATATTTTTTATGAAAGAAAGGTATCTCTTAAAAAAGTACAAAGTTAATTTTCAGAAACATTTCGACTATGACACTTTTGTTAGTTGTATTAAACTTTTGAAAGAAAATTTACGTTTTTGTTATCCCAAAAGCTAATGTATGCCTGGAAAGTGTATGCATGTTGCAGCTCTAGGTTATCTTGTCTTATCGTCTACGTGACCGGACATGCATGTCATAGGCGCTTGCTTTGAAGAAGCCTTGTAAACTTACCAAAGGTGCAGTTTCAACTGACCTTCTTCTCTTCAGAGTAAACAAAGTTCAACTTTCTAGATAATTGTACCCAAGAACCTTCTGAAAATGTTCATTTGAATATTTGTTTTCAATGAATAAATCTTGCCTGTTTTAAGCATGTTAAATAACTTTTTTTGTAACTTTTTCATTGGAAATCCTGAGAGTCGATTACATGCTCTTCTACACTTTCACTTGTGGTTCTCATGAACTCTCAATACGTTTAATATCTATGAGGTTTTTAGTTTCACTTAAATGCGTCTTTTGCACTCAAACACAGGTGATATTAATCTCTGTAACGGCATGCATGCTATTAATGTATGCTTATGAACTTGGCAGTTTGGCCAATGGACGGTGGACAGGTGAGATGGCCTCATGCATGGCCCCTAAAAAGCAAACAAGGCATGCTGGGAGCTGAGGAAAAGAAGGATGAAGAGGAGGATTGCTTACAATGATTCCAGCCCAGTGGGGCGTCTCCCTGGCTAGCAGAGAGGAGCTAATGGCAACCATGAGGAAAGCCACGCCTGCTATCGCGATACCCAGCAGGAGCTGTAACAGAGCCACCAGTAAAGGAAAGCGGCAGCCACAACAAATCTGGGCTTCCTCCGTCACTGGGCCTCTTGTTCCTGCTTTTCCCTTCTTCTTCTCATTGCCAGGGGGTGCGTTGCCTCCACCCGATGACCCCAGCGGACTTGTTCCCATTCCCATAATTCCTCTTTCAGATCGAGATTCCTAATCTTCCTCTGAGGCAAATTGTTCTTATTCTCTCTTCTGTTTGTTTGTTTGTTTGTCCCTTCTTTTCTTTCTTGCCTTGTGTGCCTTTAGCTTTCTTCAGCCTGAATGTTCCTGTACACACTGCCTGCCTCTTTCTGCCCTCCCCTTCCCCTCCCTTCTCACTGGAGGAGTATGCAAGCCCTGCTCGGCTGCTGCTATTCGGAATCAGAACGGGCTCTGAACTAATATGGAAAACATTTGGAGCAGATTCCACATGCAGCGTGAGAGCCACATATAGAGCAGAACGAGCAGAGGAGAGAAGGGAGAGAGGATGGGGGGTAGGGGACGGAAAGCAGTAAGGGGGGACTCTAACACACGACAGCGACCAGTCTATGAAACTAAGTGGTAAAAGTGAATCTTACAGGCCAAAAGACTTTGTCATTGGCGAACATGTGGCTGAACGCTTGAATCCTGCAACCTCTTGCTACGCAGACTTTATAATCTACTCATAACAGCCTGGAGTCAGTCACATGATTTTGATAAGGTTATGTGACCTGTAGGCATGTGAGACGGTTAATCGCATGAAAATTATGAGAGTGCAGGTACACCGCAGAATCATTTACTGCATGCAATGTGTATTGCAAATAACGAGTAATTAAATCATTTTAATGCATGTTGCAAAACATTACATCCAGCATTTTTAGAGCGTATGTGTAAAAACTGATGCCCCCAAACAGTGAAATTTAAGAAAAAAGTCACAATCATTTTTGATGCATAACTTGCATTGCACAGAACGTTTAACAATATGATGTTTGAAACATTTTGGCTAAATAATTATTTACTCACTAATGGGCATGGGTGGAGCGAGTCCCACCCCTATTGGGCCCCATATGATTGTAAGCAATGACCCTGCTTTGGGGACAAAACTGTGAAATGAGCAAAATCTGTCAAATTCTTCCTTTGGGAGGCATAATTTTAATTTAAAAAAGAAACTACTTGCATACAATTATGTGCAATTTTAATCACAATGTGTAGATATAACGATTTTGAGACTGAAATCATATCTTCATGGCTTTGAAGTGATATGCTGGGGTTTATTGTTCTCTCCAACTGAGTCTGTTCAGCAATGATCTGACAACTTTCAAGTACAGTTTAATTCCCAGACTGTCGAGCTGGTGCAGTTGACACGTGAGTCAACTCGCTGTTCCTGTCGGATGCGCGCGTGCGCTGTAGCTGCCACGCGCAGAGTGAGTGCGCGAGCGAGGGAAAGTGGCAGCTCAGGCGAGCGCGAACGCACATCATCATTCAGAGGCGCTGCGCGATACTGGACACAACGCACCGCTGCTCCTCTGATACTGGATTAACAAACCTTGAGTGTAGAAGAAGTGCACTAAAAAGTGGCCAAAAGTTATGGAAGAAAGAATACCAAGAATGCAGGGCAGACAGTTCCTGGATCACGCGGATTTCTTGGGGTAATTTTTGTTTTGGTTTGAACTCATTTACTCTATGTGAGGTTAATGTCTAATTGGATAAATGCTTAAGATTAGTCCTTTGTGTTTATAGGGTTGAATATTCGTCTCTGTACATGTGCAAATCGAAAAGAGGAATGAAGAGAGAAGAGGGAAAGGTAAGCAAACTGTGGACTGCTGATAAAAACGTGATGCCAGTCAAGCTCAGATAACGCGTTCCTTGCCACGAGTTTTCAACGATTCGAGTGTTTATTATGACTTTAATAACTAATGCAATGCATTGACTATTGTTACTCCGAATGTGCAGGACGCTTACAAGTTACCGCACAGACTGATCGAGAAAAAGAGGAGGGACAGAATAAATGAATGTATTGGGCAGCTGAAAGATCTATTACCAGAACATCTTAAACTTACGGTAAAGTCTGGTTTGGTTTTGTGAATCTTAGTTTTGTGATTTAATATCAACCACAGGTAGAGAAATAAGATTTAAGATTTAAGATTGAGCGTTGGTTCTGTTTTACAGACCCTTGGTCACTTGGAAAAAGCGGTCGTTCTTGAATTGACGCTAAAGCATTTAAACGCATTGACAGCTGTCACAGAGCAACAACACCAGAAGATCATCGCTTTACAGAATGGTAAATTACATAATCTGCAGCATACACACATATACAGTCACATCAAATAAAACGAAGTCTTAACAAAGCCAATGTAGTTTAATCATATCGATCATCTATCTAATCTGCGTCTGTCGGTTTCACAATGTATATATTTTACTGTTCTATCACAGGGGAGCGATCGTTGAAGACGTCTCTCCAGGTGGATTTGGACGCTTTCCATTCAGGCTTTCAAGCTTGTGCCAAAGAAGTCCTGCAGTATCTGAACAAGGTGGAGAACTGGACCGCTCGCGAGCAGAGGTGCACGCGTCTCATCAGTCACTTGCACAAAGTTTCCGCGCAGTTTCAGCCCGGCGCTTGCCTGCTGCCCGGCGATGACGCGCAAGAGCGGGACGCGCAAAGAGATTCGCAAGCCAACTGCGTCCCCGTCATCCAGAGGACTCAGAACCTCGAGCTTAACGAGAACGACACGGACACCGACAGTGGATACGGAGGAGAGGCGGAGAAAGGCGACGGCAAATGCGAGAAAGGATGCGACGTGGCGAAAGGAGTAAAGATCAAGCAGGAGTTTGGAGACGAGCGCGTCACCAAAAAGCCCAAAATGAACTGGTCTGCGATCGGCGCGCCTTGCTCAGATTCTGCCGGTACCCGGCCGGACGTGGCGTTTGTGAACTCGTTAATGGGAATGGTAGGTGTCGGTGGACAACAAACTCCGTTTTGCATGCCATTTTACTTCATTAACCCGTCCGCGGCAGCATCGTACATGCCTTTGTTTGATAAAAGTCAATTGGAGAAGTTGGTGTATCCGGCGGCGGCGCTGACCACCCCGTTCCCCTGGCTTTACCCCGGGATCCCCGCGCATGCGTCAGCCGCGGCCGCCGCTGCCATCGCTTTCCCAAGGGTGGCAACCGATAAAAGCTCTGAATTTGATGCAGGACCCTCAAAAGACATCGAGTCGCCATCTCCTGATGTTGATCTGTCAAACGAGGCCGAGCTTGCCTCTCCTGTGACTGGGGAGCATGTATCAGATAATGATGCTGGTCATCGGGCACAAAGTAACGAAAATGATGGTACATAAGCTGATCTTTTGGTCTTTCACTAATTTGCTTGTAAAATCGCGTATATTTATCCGTTTCTTAATTTAATTGTCATTATTGAGTATTAACTATAGTGTGTCTATGGATTTCCAAACAAATGCTGTTCATTTATTTGGTATTTTTGGTATATTTTTTCATTATTATGATGACTCAAAGCAGTTGAAACAAAGTTTCGCAACATTGATTTGTGGTTTCTAAGGGGAGAGTGGGGGACGTTGTAACAGCCAGTGCCTTTAGCGCTGAGATATTTAAATGAAAATCCAAACTGATCGACAGCAACCATAATGACCTTGTCTTGCCATCCAATGGCATATTGGTATTGCGTAAAAATGTGTAAAATCTAAGACTTTTACACATACCGTATATTTTTGTTGTTGTGATTTTAATGAAGAAACTTATAGTTTAGTGCAATACATATGATTTTAATCTTCTTTAAGCTACAGAACACTGCTTTTCAGTGAGAGTTCTTCTCAAAGATTTGGAATTCACATACTGGACTCTTGGATGTAACGTTTAATACTGACCTTAAGCAGGCTGGTGTGACTGCTATACAGTATTTATCAAATAACTTTCTATTTGCTAGAAAGACTGCATTCTGTCCTTGACAGGATCAGTCGTATTTTCTCTTTTAATGTTCAGTGCTTGAAGCAGTTAGAAGACTTTAATACCTCAATGTATCATAGTGTTTGGGCCAGCACTCGTGCTCCTCTGGTAGGGGTGGTGACAAAACTTTTGAACATTACTAATTGGACAAATCTTGTGAGCAACAATCCTCTGATGTCATGTTACAGCAGCCCCTGCCTCTCTCTCCTGAACAATGCATACAAAACAATAATTACCAGAAGGGTATAAACTCTCTAAATTGGACGAGCAGAGCTAATTATTTTGATATCAGGATAATGTTTTACCAACACAGAGAATTTCCAATTCGTCTTTCCCTATCATGTGACACAGAGCATCACATTGCTTGCACCTACAGCTAAAATGTAAAGGTATACTAGCACCTTATGGAACTTTGATATTGAATGTAATTTGTGTTCTTTTGGTAGATAAAAAAGTTTGTACTGTATATATTCTGATACTAGTAGTAACTTAATCCTTAGGAAAAGTGCACTTTTTCTTGCCTTCGCAATTTCCTATAACACAATCCTCACTCTTCATATTTAAGCCAATGCCCTTTGAACTCAAACTATGATGTGTTTTCTTAAAGAAACGTCTCAACTTTACGGCAAGTGTTGGACTATGTCTATCTTTGTATGTATAACATCATGATTTTCAAAGCTCACATAAACCTCTATGGGCTGCCTCAGTGACAGTTCTTACTTCTTACTGTCATGACTTTGGTTGAAAAGTGTGAGGTAAAAAGCTTAAAGTGATATATGATCGGTCATGTATTGCCTTTCGAAACATGGTCACTGTTCATGACCTGTGGAAAGCAACATGGGTCATGCTGTGTATTGTGCAAATGTTGTGGAGCATTGTAACATGACAAATGAATAAAAAGATAAACAGACCTTCGGACTAGATAGATCTAAGATGAGGAGGTGCTTACGTGTATACATTGAAGATTGACTTAGATTAACTCACGTTTTACTGAATGTGTTCATTTTTATGCCTGGGTTCATGAATGCATAGATACAGTAATGTAACAGCTGACTGATTTTTGTTTATATTGTAACACATTTCATAGGCCCTTTAGTGTCTTTGCCTCAGCTGTCATTTGCCTAAACAGTGGCATGTGGATGTATATAGTTTGTGAATATGCTGTATGTTTAATGTTCATGTTGTAGAAGAAATCTATGGGGTTTTTTAAGGATAAACTGAGCGACTGCAGCACATTTCCTTAACGCTTTACACATTTTCTGTTTGAAATTACGCAGCTCAGTTCCAAAATAAACATAAGCTCATGTGAACAAAATGTCATTACCCCCTCTTTCATTTACTCATGGAAATGTATATAATATTTCACAGCACACAAGAGAACTTGTGTACAGATAGTTGACAGAACAATCCCTATGATCTCACTTTAGTACAGGTCAAAGTACCCATGTGGCACACATCTTAGAGCACACATCTATCAGAACACCCGTAACTGTGTTACTTTGGTTGTTAACCACCCAGAAACACTTGCTTTCAATGGGAACAACTACACCGACAGATATAAACAGATGGTTTGCATAATTTGGTATGTAATAAATACCAGTGATTTTCATGTAAAACAAGGCAACTATCTCTAGTCTCTGGAACACCTGGACACTGCTGAGGATTCACATTCTGTATGTACATACCATAAACGTTCACAAAAGGTACACTATAATGTGGCCATGTATTATTTGCTTAGTTTATTCATTGAAATCAAGAAAAACAATGAAATAGATCATACGTTGATATATGAATAGGAGAGGTGTTGTTTTGTTGTTTTTAAAGAGTTACAGTATGAGTCAGCTTAAAAATCAGCTGACACGAGATTCATAATGTTGGAATGTGAAAGCAAACAAGGTTACTCAATTCACGTGATATGTGCCTTTGGGCAGCTGGCAGGTGATATCATTACGTTTTTGTCTAAAATAAGGAATATGAACTACTTGAACATACATTATCACAAGTTGAACTTTTATTACTTTATGAAAACGTAGAAATGTGCAAATCATAGTTCCAACAGACACAAACAATAAAGCATAAATCAATAGCAAGGATTCATCTACTAATTCTTGTTTATGAATAATTGTGTAGTATACTACTCTAAACTATATCTAATTCTAAACATTAAATATTGCAAAGGTTCAACCAAATGTTACTTTAACCAGAAAAAGTGTGTTTAAAAGTAAAAATATTTTACAAACTCCATTACAAAAACAATTTGTACAGCTTTGGTCCACTCTATCTTTAAAGTATTTAAAACATTTGTGAAGCATATGAAACCAAATGCCCCTTGAATAATTCGAGAACAGTGCATTAACGAGATTACATCCCCCTCTTGTGGTAAAGTTGCGAAGGCACACTTAACACATGTCAAAAATGTACTGTACTTATGCGGCATTCCAAACATTTACAAACAGATATTTCCACCTCAAACCGGAAATATTTTTTTACAACGTCTTTATCTTTTATCATGTTAATTAATACGTTTTAAATTTTTAATAGTACTAAGTAATTATAAACTTTGTTCTAATTATTGTTTTTTATATTACAAAATACTCTTATGTTACCCAATCTAAACGTTATTTCAGTGTTAGCGTGGAAAATATTCCAACGCAGCGCCCATGAGGGCATGATATAGGGCATTTTTTACATTTTTAGTTTAATTGGATTTATATTAATATTTTTAATTTTAAGTAAATTGTGAATACACTTGATATCTTGAAATCATAATGAATTCATTTTTATCGTGTTCTCAAATATATTATTTACTTAATCCTCATTCTACTAAAGCGTTTTAATATAGTATCCATTAGTAAACAAACTAGATATATTTGTATAGTAAAGTATAGAAAACGTGATATGTTTTACTGCATCTTAAGATATATTTAGTTTTTTTTAATCTAATTAATTTAACTAAATGAAGTTAACGTTGAATAATAATCTTTTAACAGACGATCCGGTGTTAGTGCGCAGGATGCCGCGCAGTTTTGACGCTCATGAACGCATTGTGAGCCTCATCACATGACTTTGAGCAAAAGTTGCTCAGCAGCGCAAACGCATCAGCTGACTTCGGTCGTTTTGTTTGCCTTAAATATCAAACGACACAATACTCTCAACACATTAGTAACGTTAGTGTCACTCAGATGTGTTAACAGCCTTGAAGTTTCGCCAACATGAGAATCGCCTGCCTGCTGCTAGCTGCTGCCTTTGTGTGGACGTCCGACGCGATTGTTCGGTAAGGGCAAGCAAATTTAACAACAACGCAATCCGATTACTAGAGCACGGTGTGCCTTTAAATCTCGTGATCAGACGCGCTATTGTGGTTGTTGTTGATTCCGGTGGGTTCATTATTTTTTCCCTTTTATATCAGTTAACTGAAAACATCTTAAAATGTATAGATCTCCGTAAACGCTACAGTTTTAAGTACATTTAGAATTTTTATTTTATTGTTTTATGTACATTTAGAATTCCACATGATGCACGAACGGTTTATTTTAGGGACATCACTAGGTTTTCAGGCAAATGTATGTGTACGTATGTAAAAAAAAAGATTGTAACTGTTACACAAAGGTTGTGGATCTCCTGCTTAACCAAAAAGACTCCTGAGACCTTTGTGACTCAGCAAAAGCTTCGAGTTGTTTATAGATCAGTATGAAGGGCCCTTTTAAAATTCAACTGTTGCAAATCCAGTCTTACACGCTTAAAGGGATAGTGAACCCAAATAATATTTTTTAGCACTTACTAGCACTCATATCGCACCAAACCTGTATGAATTTACATTTACGTTTAGTCGTTTAGCAGACGCTTTTATCCAAAGCGATTTACAAGTTGGGTAAACAATTCAAGCAATAGGGTCAAACATTAGGACAACAAAAAGCATAAGAGCAATAAAAACATGTCTCACAAAGCCTACTACAGTGTACAGAGCCAAGTTTAGTTTATCTAAGCTTAAATAAGCATAGCTTATTTTATCTTTTAAAGATATAGAAATCATAAATGATCGGTCAGGTGCTGTGTTCTTCTCCAGGACACTAACAATACATTCTGAAGAACTTTGGTGTCCCAAATACACTGGAGACCTATTGACTTCCATTGTGTGGGCACCGAGACATTTCTAAAAATATCTTCTTTTTTGATCCACGCCAAAAAAAGTGTCATATACTGGTTTTGTAACTCATAAGGCAGAATAAATGGTGAACTATCCCTTTAAGCTAACAGACATAGAGACATACACCAGCCGAAACACAAACACATATAGACAATGTGTATCACCCTCATATGGTTATCAATGACTTGAGAATGGTGTGGCTGTGTTTGGTTTGGAGGCTTTATTTTGAATGATTAAAATTGACCTAATTTGCCTTAGCAAAGTTTGGACACACATACTGAGGATTATCATTGTGTCTTGCTGTCTTATCAAAGTCCAAAACGCAACATTACACTGCAAAAGAAGGAGATCTATTTGATTTCATTGCAGCTGATTAGATTAGAGTTTTGATTAGAGTTATGACTGAAACAGAGCAATGTTTTTTATTTATTAATTTACATATATGTGTTTATAATGTTACTTAAATAGCATAAAGTTCCATACAGCTGACACGTTTGTGCATTTTCCACTCTGTTCCAGCACAATAAGAATAGCCCATTGCGAGCATGTGATCTGAGGTCTGGCAGTTACTAAATGTGAAACTTTATACCACTGTAGTGGAAATTATATTTTCTACAAATACACAATAGCCTTAAATCAATATGATGTTGAAGGCGATCTGCCCTGGCTTTTTAATCATGAGAACAGTTGCAGTATGCTTCAGGTGATGCAAGATAACAGCTAACCTAACTAAGATAACTAAACCTAAAAGCATTTCTTCATCTCTTTCATCACAGGATTCCTCTAAAGAAGTTTCGTTCCATAAGACGCACACTGAGCGATTCTGGCAGAGGTATAGAGGAACTCGTGGCTGGTTCTGTGCATCTGAAATACAACCTGGGCTTCCCAGCTAGTAATGGTCCGACCCCAGAAACTCTCAAAAACTTCCTAGATGTGAGTCTTGTTTCTTTCCCTTTAACCAGTTTCCTCTCTGAAGTGGTTGGGGTTTGCTTAATGTCACGCCTGTCAGTCCTGTGACTCTACTTACTGCAAAATGCCAACTAGTCAATTTCCAAATCTCCTGCTCTTCTAGGGCTGGTTTCTGTAAAAATGTCCAACTCGGACATGCCGGTGTTGTAACTCAATCACTAAAGAAGCCACGGTTTCAGAGTAACGTGACTTTAACCACTGAGGTTGCATAAGGTTGTAACCACAGGCAGTGATGTATAAAGTACCTAAAAGCAATACTTGAGTATAAGTACAAATATCTTGCCAGAAAATTACTTTGGTAGAAGTGAAAGTTACCTTTTAGAATATGATTTGAGTAAAATATTTTACTTAAGTATAAAATGTACTTTTTATATTAAATCTACTTAAATATTCAAAGTAAACGTCTCTAATAATAATGTACGAGAAAAATAGCATTAAGATAAAAAAGCTGATCACATAGAAATTTACAACTTTGAAAGGGCTCTGTCTCAAGCTCAATAATTTTATCAGGAACAACATGTTTCCAAATTGGCAAACTATACAAATATAAGTTCAGAAACCACATCTTTATAACTTTACTTTATAACTTTATAAAAGGATAGTTCCCTCCCACCCCCAATATTATCCCTCTTAGAGAACAATTTGCAACAAAATTTGAACAAATCTGTCTGGCCCTTACTTCTTTCTTTCCTTGCATTTCCCTTACAGTTACAACCCAGTCATTTGATAATTCATTTAAATAAAATTTGGTGTTTATCTTTAAAAGAATTACCACATTAAAACCTTGTGTTGAAATTACCTGCAGAGAGCTCCTCTTTGCACTTGCACGTTGAGCTTTAACCAACGATTGGTTCAGCAGTTTCATGGTGACCCGATCTCCGACTAGTCTATATCTATTTCTATGCTTTTATTTTGTAGTTACGAACATGCTGAGGGGAATTTCATCAAAGTAAAAGTATACATTTTGTTCAAGAAATTTAATGGAGTAAAATTAAAAGTCTGCAGAAATATAAAGTCTCAAGTATTTTAAGACTATCTGTACTTTACTTAAGTACTGTACTTAAGTATTTTTACTTTTTTACATTACAACATTGACGGCAGGAAGTAACAGTATGTGAACAAGCGTTTTCTGTAGTGCAAAGCGTGTCATATGATTATTAAAATTCACTATCACTAGGCGAAACGTGACTGACACAAAAAGAGGAACATGAAACCTGTAGTGTCATCTTTATTCAGCAAAAAATGTGGGTACGTTTCCAGTAATGAGCTGTTATGGAAAGCATTGTCAAGCAGTAGACTTTTCTAGACTTGTGGTCATGAGGCTCTTTGTCAAGCTTGTGCTAATAGATTAGATTTGTAGGATAAGTCACTCAGGTTTTCTCAGTAAGTAATGTTATTGTGACAATTAATTGAGAGTTTAAAGTGCTGTGACTTATTTCACAGTTGTACTGAAATCATTCCACAAAATATGTTCCTATGAATAATAAATGAACTGTTTTTGTTTACAGGCTCAGTACTATGGAGAGATTGGTATTGGTACTCCAGTCCAGTCCTTTACTGTGGTATTTGACACTGGATCCTCCAACCTGTGGGTTCCCTCAATCCACTGTTCACTGAGTGACATTGCCTGCTGTAAGTAAACAAAACTAGGAGATACAGTCCCTGATGTATATTTGGGTGCTACACAGTCATGATTTACAATATATGGTTGTTTGTGTTTGCCATCTACTATCACATAATTGATATAACTTGATTTCATAAATTATATCCGAGGTGGGAAATTGTGTAACTCTATTTAAGACGGAATTGTTCATCTTATAGTGCTTCATCATAAGTACAATAGTGGCAAGTCAAGCACCTATGTGAAGAACGGTACTGAGTTTGCCATACAGTATGGATCAGGAAGCTTGTCTGGATATCTCAGCCAGGACACATGCACGGTAGGGATCAACAAGTCGGATAGGTCTAAACATTCTTGTCACTTGACAGAATGGACAAAAGAAAGACCGATCTGCTGCTTCTCTTTCAGATTGGTGACATTACAGTTGAGAACCAGATATTTGGAGAAGCTATCAAGCAGCCAGGAGTAGCCTTCATCGCAGCCAAGTTCGATGGTATACTTGGTATGGCCTATCCTCGCATTGCTGTGGATGGGGTCCCTCCCGTCTTCGATATGATGATGAGCCAGAAGAAAGTGGAGAAGAATATTTTCTCATTCTACCTGAACAGGTATTTTTAGGTCGAAAGTCATATTTTTGTCACTGATTTATTCTATCATTCAGCTCTGATTGTTGTTGTTTTGTTTCTCCATCAGGAACCCTGACACTCAGCCTGGTGGCGAGCTGCTTCTCGGAGGCACAGATCCTAAATATTATACTGGAGACTTTAACTATGTTGACATCAGCAAACAGGCCTACTGGCAGATTCACATGGATGGGTGAGAATCGCTAAGGATGTTTCTTGCTATTTGTGAACCTGTTTTTTTTTTTACGTTTAGATATCAGAGTAGTAAGTACACTTGGTGTGTGTGTGTTGTGTGTAGAATGAACATTGGAAGTGGGCTGACTCTGTGTAAAAGTGGATGTGAAGCCATCGTGGACACTGGAACCTCTCTGATCACTGGCCCATCCGCTGAGGTCAAAGCCCTGCAGAAGGCTATTGGAGCGATCCCTCTTATCCAAGGAGAAGTATGTTGAAGTTGTACAAATCTTTACCAAACGAACAGTAAAGTGAACAATTAAACCCTTCAAGGTTCTCTAACTAGACATGTTTTTCTGCAGTACATGATTGATTGTAACAAAGTGCCCACGCTCCCCACCATCTCATTTGTAGTGGGTGGAAAGACTTACTCACTGACTGGAGAGCAATACATTCTCAAGGTCAGTAACTTATTTGTCCTGGATGCTGTTGTTTTGATGTTATATTTTGCATTCGCAGTTGTGAAATTTGGTCTGCTGGTAAAGGTCACGTTGTGAGTCACAAAAACAATCATGTGTCTTCTTGCAAATGTCATGTGGAATGAAGACAACAGCTAGTCCCTATAACAAAGATAATCTCTCTGCAGGAAAGCCAGGGTGGAAAGCAGATCTGTCTGAGCGGCTTCATGGGCCTGGATATCCCACCCCCCGCCGGACCCTTGTGGATTCTGGGTGATGTGTTCATTGGGCAGTACTACACTGTGTTTGATAGGGAGAATAACCGAGTGGGCTTCGCCAAGTCTGTATAAGCCCGCTGATTGATTTAACACTGAAATGAGGTGTCATGAGAGTACTAAGATATTTGTCAATTATCATCTCTTCTAAAATGACAAGAGTATAAGTATGATCGTATTGTTTGCACTGCTTTTAGGTTTCAAATGTTTTCGGTTTTTTTTAAAGAGGATTGTGGAGAAGTGATTCAGGGAAACGTCAATAGAATGACAGTTACACTCGTTTGCTTTGGAACTTATCTGAATATTTGTGATCGTAACACAAGGTTTAACATTTTCGTTTTTTAATTTTCGTATGACATGTTTAATTTTAGACACTACCTAGTTTTTACTGTTGAAAATGACCTTTCAATGATCAAACAAATCAAAATGGACAATAAAGTTGTTCTAAACCCACCTGTGTTTTTTCTCTCAATCCCACACATTAAATCCCCGCAGTTTTGCATTGCATTGTTTGATTCGTAAGCACAGGTTTCAGCTGCAAGAACGTAGCAAAGCAGTGTCTTAATCAGTGTCTTTCAATCTTAATACTGAGAAAGGAAATACTGTGTAATTGAGCAAATTCATGGAAAAAAATATTTACAGGAAGAGGGAGGAAAGAAACAACTCTTTCCCATGATATAACAATGATAGCACATAAGCAGACATACAAACATAAAAGTCAGCGATCTGGATTTTAAGCACTTCGTACCAAAACTATATTCCAATTTGTTCATAATTTACAGAAATTCTTAAATGTACAACATTTATTTAATGTCCTAACATGTGAGAATTCAATAGGCACGCCGTTTAAAATAATGGATTAGGGTCGTTTTTTCAATGCAATCCATACGCTGACACGCAATGATTAACATCCAAAAGAAAAGTACTGCATGTTGTCCATGTCTCACACGCACGTTACATTCTAGACTTCTCCGAAGCTGCTTAACTGCTACTAATCTCGTTTTTTGTTGGACATCAACTGCCCTGCAAAATAATATTTATGTACAAATAGCCATTCTACAGTAGAGCATAAACCAGGGATCTGGGACCCCTACAGACATACAGAGACTGTTAAGTGCGTGCCGACAGTTGGGGAACTGGGACAGGGTGCGTGAGTTCTAGATACAGATATAATACAACTTTCTGGACCAGTATCTGTCAATGACCTATGAAGATAAAGATGGCTGTAAGAAAAGAAGGTTCAAAAGTGGGTGGGGATTGGAATGAGACCACTGGACAGACAAGGAAGGGAGCTTGATTTTGATTGGTTAATAAGATGGTTGGTTTCAGCTGAAAAGATGAAATGGTGAGAAACGTGCACAAAATTGAACGTTCAGCCTCACATGACAAATTAAACGGGACTGGTCCACACAGCACAAAGCTGGAAAGTTTCACAAATCAGATTCGGGCATGTCCGGAATGTCTGTGATATTGGGCATTACGTATCCAGTGCCACAGTTACCGTTGAGCATGATGTCTGCGTTGGATGGAGGGCTGCTCTGCTTGCGGTAGTTGGATGGCATGGGTGAGGGAGCTTCACTCTGCGTCTTTGCTTGGAGAAGACTAGCGTCATCTCCTTCCTCGTCCTCTCTGGTTAGACATGTCGTCTCTTTAATAATGCGACCCTTCTTATAGGAGACGGTGGACAGGCCTCCTGCGTTCTCGTCAATTATGTTCAGACAGCGCAGAATAAAAACCACGGGTACGGGGAGAATGGCGAAGACCACCAGCGAGATGCACACAGCCAGGCCCCAGGGAGGGTAGCTGAGAGATTGTTCTTGAGCCTACGAACAGATGGAGCAATTGGATTATTCTAGCACTAATTCCACCATAATCCTGTGATGAAATTAAGTCTGACCTGAGGATAAACAATCACACTATTTATGTATCTATGTATTAGGCCTTTTTCACAGATTTCGGAAACTTCGTCAGCACAGGGTAAAGCAACCTCCCCTACAGAATAAGTCCCATTTTAATAGAATGCGCTTGTGTCATTTAAAGCTACTTACGTTTATCTGTACTATCTTTAAATAAATATTAAATATGAAAGTTAATATCTGTGCATTTATCTGTTTTGTGCACTCAGACTGCTAAGATTCATTTAAGTGTTTTGAGTTTATACACTCTCGCTTGCGTTTATTCAAACGTTGTCGCGTCACTTTATTATAAGTAATTACTTTAAAATCCTGGTACACTGTTAACATAGAGTGTTACTCGTTAATATTTGTAAGTAAATAAGATAACATGAACTGCTAAGGTAAGGTTTCTTTTTTATTGTAATTAAAATATGATTCTTTGTTCATTCATAATACCAAATGTAAAATGTTAAAACTTTAATTGGCAAAACGTAATAAATGTAGGACTTTAAAATCAACCAAAGTTAAGAATAAGTATAAAATTGCGCTCTAACTAATGTTAATAAATTAGAGCTTATTATGAAATGCTTACAATAAACAGCTGTATTGTCCTTCTCGAACCTCTTAATGGGTCGCTTTCAATACTACACATAAGATTCAAATGTTCCTGAATAATCATGGTCTTCTGTTTATTTTAATATAATGTATAGATAAACAATTATTCACTCTCCTATCACAGTAACACAGAGTAGACCTAATAAAATATGCATACATATGCTAATGCATGGCAATGATCCAATGCACCCGCGAGTAAAACGTCTGATATCATTTATTTTAGATGCCGCTAAATTTCAAACACTGGTCCATTATACTACTTAAATGACTTAATCAGGATAAATGAATGATCATAACAGCTTTTTTCACAGGAAACCACATTTTGACACTTTGAATTCATAATGATTTACTATTTGACTTCTAACAGGCTAAAACATATGTGACCCTGGACAACAAAACCAGTCTTAAGTAACACGGGAACATTTTTAGTAATCGCCAAAAATACATTGTGAGGGGAAAAATTATCGATTTTTCTTTTTGCCCAAAATTTCAATTTGGAAAAATTTACCCTTAAGACTGGTTTTGTCTTTCAGGGTCACATATCTCAACACCGGTATATCATTGGGCTTTGCACATGCAAAAACCAGTTATATTTTCTTCAACGTACAGCAATTGTCTATGTTTAATAGATGTTAATACTTAAGTTTTAATATAACTGGGGAGTACTCACCATTTGCTGGTTCCATGCACTGTAGCTGGGTGGAGACAGACCCAGCTGGATGATGCTTGTGACCAGAAGCCCTATTAGCAGAACCGGTGTCACAAACTTCCACATGTAGTAATAAAAGCGATATGGAGTGAACCCAAGCATGTCCTTTAAATCCTCAAAGAACCTAAATGAGTGTGTAGAGGAGATAAAATCAATGCAAATCCTAATTTTTAAGCATCTGTTATGATTCATAGATTAGGCTCCTATATCTATAAATGAAGTTTTTATAGTGATATTATAGAGTAGAATATGAAATGGCCAGAGGACATTTTCTGCTTGTTTGCGTAACATAAAATAGGAATTTGTGTTAATATCTCTCAGTTCCTTATGCTTAAGACTTTTGTTTACTAGTCCAACAGGCTTAGATGTCATATCAGACTCAAGTCACTAGAGAGCGCTGTACGCTTTCTAACAGCTCAGCTCCTTCATTTAGAGCGATGATTTGTGAGTCACGTACTTATCTGTACCGTAGATCCAAGCAACAGCTATGTTCTCCAGAAGAACCACGATGAGGAGAGGCAGAGTAGCAGAATAGTCATCAAACATGGCTACAAAGTAGTTTCCAGAGCGCTGGACAAAGATTAAACCAATGCCGAAGGCAAGTACACAGCAACCAACTGCAAAGAAAGAATGTGCATGATATTTAGCTCATTGGAAACAAAACTTTATCTTTGCTGCATGAGTTGTGCAAAAACAGGTCGTACTGACATTTTGGATATTGGCAGATCCTTTTCACTGTACAATATGCATTTGATGATCAATGATACACGATTTAAGGTTGAAAAACGCTGTATTTTCCACATACGGTGCATGTTTGTTTCTCATCTTTCTGAAGTTCTGAAACTTGAAAAGCGAGGTGTGCTATGATTGGCCAGTTAACCAGTGCGTAGTTATTGGTCGAATACTGCAAGCGTGTGATGGAAATTCGCACCATATGACCTCTTTAACTCTTCTGCAAAAGTATAGTTACTGGTAGCACTTTTGTGATTATGGCTATCATGTGTATAATAAAATTTCATTTATGAAAGAAAAATAGGGTTGTCAGTGTGGTTTTAAATAAGTTTGTAATTGAATGGAGGTTTGATGAAATGTTAGTTTTTTTGTCAACATTTCTTCGAAGTTCTGGTTGTACTTTATTTAATATATCTGCCTTTGAGCAAGAAAATTGTTCTGGGTGAGAGTAGTAACATCTCATATGTTTGTGACAGTTGACTGTATGTTTCTGAACAAGTTAAAACAACAGTAACTGTGTAGCAAATAAAGATCATTGTAAAATAAAACCAATACAACTGGCTGCAGAATCTTGGTATCATGGTTGGCTTTGTCTTACCTGTGAGGTATTCCTTGCGCACTTTGAAGGTGTCAACAATGGGCGTCAGGATGCCCTGGATGGTCCCGAACATGCTGCCCAGTCCCAGATTAACCAACATAAGAAAGAACATGACAGACCAAAAAGGTGAAGCTGGGAAATGGGTCATAGCTTCAGTGAAGGCGATGAAGGCCAATCCTGTACCCTGAACTGCCTGTAAATGAACACATTCAAAATCTTTGAATATTCTAGCATGCATTTAGAATAACTCACGTAAAATAAATCCTGTAAACACACACATCAATAATGAATCAAATAAATGTAAAAAATGAAATAAGATGTACAACTCGTCCTGTAGATAATTCAGAACAGGTTTGCCATTTATTTTTGTTTAGCAATATTGTGTGTGGTTTCATGTGAATGAAAGAGGGGATTATAGTGTCCGCTCTGACAACAAGCACCACATATATTTCCATTTGTTTCATCATGCAGTCCTGTGGATCTCCCACACATCTCCTCAAAACCCAGACAGAGAAAAACATTGAAGTCTTCATTACAGACCAATAAGATGGTTATGTACTGTACAGTAGCAGATTCTTCTGCAGTGTACATTTCTGAGATTATCAAAGAGACATGCCTTAGTTGTAAATGACCTCAAAGGTTTTGATCTCTCAAAAATGTAAGTTCATTGCAACAAAATATCATATTTCTGAGAACATCAGTAACCAAACCCCACTGACTTTGATTGTATAGACACAAAAACCACTGAGATGTTCTCAAAGTATCGTTTGTATCCTGCAAAAATTAAGTTATACTGGTTATGAATTTCATGAAGGTCATTTATCATTGTATATTTTGTAACGTTTCTCACTAGTATTGTAATAACATGTCAAGTGAGTGTGTGTCCTCCAGGGTTAAATTCCATAGAAAGTTTTTGCATGTCAGATGTCTCTAATGTTTCCCTTCGGTGTATCAATTCACTTGGTGCTCCTCCTCACCTTGTTAAGCTCCTCTTTGATGTCGCAGTTGGCTAAACCTAGGCGTGGGTAATCGTTTTCCATCACACCCCGGATAATAGTGGTCATTTGCTGGTAGTCCTCAGGGGTAACATCGCTGAAGTTAATATGGTGTGGGATCAAACTGTGTTTGATTTCTTTGCCAAGGAGATCAACGATCTTTTTTGTGTTTCTGAAATGCACGAAAAAACACAGTCAAACTACTGGGTCAGAATAAGTGTGTATGAATTGTTCAAATATAGAAAACAAACAACCAATTGGACGGTCTTAATTCTTCTAGGCTTAACTTTTGAACTCACATTTCCACACATTTGGCGTTCATGATGTTGGCTTTGAAGCCCAGCACGGCGAACACGACCAGCGTGGCCAACACTGAGGTGAAGAAGTTAATGAAGGAGACCAGCACAGCATCAAAGTGGCAGTTGTTGTCTCGCTTGTTGTAGCTGGAGAAAGCAATTACGCCACCGAAACCGAGACCCAGGGCAAAAAAGACCTGTGTGGCAGCTTCACGCCATACTTTGGTTTCCAGCATGATTTCCAGCTGTGAGAAGATTGAAGTTTATCATGTGTCATACTTAAATGCACCTTCAGTTAGACATACTTAACCAAGAAGTTTGAACAAAATTAAGGTCTCTTTAATCCAGCTGTTAAACGAGAGGCTTTTGTAATTGTGTGTTACACAAACAGCCCACTTATAAGGCTCTGACACGACACATACCGCACAAAAAGGCGCACACTGACATCGACAGCCTCCTGCACTAGCATACAAACACAGACACTTTATATAACGTAAGGGGTCTTGATGTGATCCGCAGAACACGAGACAACGTCTCGTACTGTTTGTTGAATGTGTTTTTATGTAAAATAGCTGGCACAGCGTAACATTCTGCTGTGATTCTGCATCTGCTGATGGAAGTTAATTCTCTTTTGTCGAGCACAAATGCATTCTGGGAAATCTGGCGGGGGGTGTTGTTTCCATAGATACATTTACTGTTCTCCAAAGAACTGAGTTGAGGGATACACATGGGAATTAGTAATGAACCATTAACATAATTTTGAGTCAATTGGATTCATTGCTGGTTTATAAAGCAGAGCATGAGGAGTAAATTGGTCTAATGGTTGTAATGTGTCTTTGGGTTGATAGTGTCGGCATAAAAGCCAAGAGGGCATAGTTAGCATCTGCTCACCCATTCGCACATCCATCTCGTGTTGTAGGGTCTTACCTTGGGGGTGAACATGTGGGCGATCCCGTCCACAGAGCCTTTTAGAAGGAAAGCACGGACCAGGAAGCAAATAAGCACCAAGTAAGGGAACAGAGAGCTGAAGTACATGACCTGTAACAAGTAAAACGCAAACAAATTGTCATAGATGCAAATACAACAGAACGTTTTTCTGTACTAATATACACTTTTTACCCTGTCCAAGTGTTTTTTTAAAGCTGCAGTACTCCTTACAATACATAGGGGGCATTCAAATGCTTTTGTTTTTTGCTTTAACATTTAAATCTGCAAAACTTTCTTCACACATATAAATTATGTTATTTACACTACACAACTGACAAACTTTTTCCTTCACACAGCTTACATAAAATGTGTTTTTATTTATTTATTTAAAACAACAAACCACTACAGGATATTTTCTTAAGAATTAAGAGGAAAATGCTAAATGTGGTTTTGTTGAGGAACATCATAACTAAAAGCTTATTTGTCCAAGCATGTACAATAATGGAGCTTTACGGTGTTAAAATCTTATATAGATGTTGCTGCACGGCTCATGTGTGACTCACAACCCTGGGGTGCTGGGAAGGGTTGGTGTTCTTTGACCTCAATACATCCATTCGCTAGTAAAGTCACACCTTAAACATCATTTCTTAATGTGTTCTACCTTGCAAAGAGGATAATTTAGCACTTAATGATTAATGCTTAACTTAATCCCTGTACTCAGGTAAATTTAAGAAGTGGTTATCTAAGGCAGTAAAAACAGACAGAATTTGATTTATCATCTTAATCTGTCGCACAAATTACAACTTTACTTTAAAAAGAAAAAATACTTAACCCAGATACATAAACAAAAAGCTATGCCACATGCTTTTACTTTATGACCATTGTGCAAATGATGTACCTCGGCTGGTAAAGCATTGCTTTAGCAATGCAAATGTGGCAAAGGTTTGATTGTCAGGTAACACATGACATGTACACCACGAATGCACCGTTTTGGATAAAAGCATGTACATAAATGTAAATGTATATTTAAAAGGATACTGTTTGTTCTCTTGTTCATCTAGCTCAAACTTAAACTATCCCACAACTTACATGATTAAAAGACACCGTTTCTCTGTGGCTCCCTAAATATGATGCATAGAGGAAGTTTCACAACAATCCATTTAATCCATCTCCACCTCTTCCTGTGGAGCATTTATAACTCTAATTCTACACTACAGTGTCATCAAACGCCAGTAATTGTAGCTGAAATATACTGGTTAAAGCACCATAGAACTATGTCCAGGAAGTCCACATAAAACCAATGCAACAAATGCTACTCTGTTTTTGTTCTCAAACTAAATTACAGTAAGTAAATTCTTATTAAAAAGTTAATTTTTAATCAACTATTGAGGAAGCACATAAAAAGGTATTAAAGGAACAGATTACCCAAAAATTTTAATTCTGTATTTTAACCACTTAAGGGTGAGTAAATGAACACAGAGAAAGATATTTGGAAGAATGCTTGTAACCTAACAGTCTTGGCCATCATTAAGTACAAAAGTAGGAAATTTGCTTAATTTTCCTGTTGAGCACAAAAGAAGATAATATTGGAAAGCATACCGTTCCGGGGCACCTTTGACTATCATTGTAATTTTACCTACTAAAGTAGTCAATAGTGGCCAAGAACTGTTTGGTTTCAAGCATTCTTCCAAATATCTTTCTCTGTGTTCATCAGAACAAAGACATTTATTCAGATTTGGAACAACTCGGGCGTGAGTAAATGATGACAGAATTTAATATTTTGGGGTGAACTGTCCCTTTAATGCATATAAATTAACATTTCTTACCTTTCCGGAAGATTGGATGCCCTTGATCATTGCGAGACAAACCAACGTCCACGCAAACAGTAGACATAAAGTCATCTTCCAGTTAAGTCCTCCTCCCTCTGAGATGGAGTCGGAGATGTTCAGGGCCTCACGATACCAATAGAATGTAGTGGCCGAGCTTTTCTCACACTCTGGTTCGATATCTACGGGATAACAGGAATGTTAAGTCTGACACATAAATAAAGACTTGCCACTTTCATACAGCACCTTAACATTAGTCGGACAATATTCTGTTTAACTATATTACATACATGGATGTCATTGTCTTACATGTGTGGGTTTGGTTTTTGACCAGGGGACATTCATGCCATGGAAGAGGCTGTTGGAAGGACTGTGAGAAGTAGAACAGGCTCCAGCCGATGATGACGTTATAATAGAGAGCCACAAAGAAGCACACCTGCAATAAGACGAGACAGTGAAATGCAGCATATGCAGGGGCATGTCTTTTATTGGCCTAATTTGTTGCCTCTCCCCAGGGAAAAGACAGGGCCCGTCTCTGGCTATTTTCACAATGCGCTTGAAACAACATGTCTACGTGAAAGTACGGCCTGATATTCACCAAACAGCTGGCGAAGCCAATGCCGCCAAGGCGTGGGCTGATGTAGTTCCACACCCCGATGCTGCCCCGGCGGATACGCTGACCCACTGCTAGTTCAAGAAAGAAGAGGGGGATCCCTATCACCACCAGCAGAATGAAGTATGGAATCAGGTATGCTCCTGCAAAGAGAGGAGATCATTTGTGACAAATATATGTGACCCTGGACAATAAAACCAGTCTTAAGTAGCACAGGAACATTTTTAGTAATTATCAAAAATACAAGGTATGGGTAGAAATGACAGATTTTCTTTTATGCAAAAAATCATTAGTATATTAAGTAAAGATCATGTTCCGTGAAGATATTTTATAAACTTCCTGCTGTACATGTATAAAAACTTTATCTTTGTGAATGGGTTACCTGCTGCAGTGCATCAGATTAACAACTTCAAAGGCGATTTTCTCAATATTTTGCTTTTTATGCACCCTCAGATCCCAGCTTTGTAAACAGTTGTTGTTCCGCCAAAAAGTATCATTTATATCAAACCATATTTCAATAACAACCTTATTTCTTCAGCTTTCAGATGATGTAAAAACCTTAATTTCTAAAAATTGACCCTTAAGACTGGTTTTGTCGTCCAGGGTCACATATAGTTATTATGTAGACCACTTCGCCAGATGTAAACACTAGTCTAGAAGCACTTTCGGTTGAATTGTTATTGATTAATTTTTAATTTTAATATATCATAAATCTTAAAGATATTTGTTTGAAATTTGATTTAGTTATAAATGTTTTGTTGTATTTTGTTCAAATGTTTGTGTAGTATTAAAAAACTGAATCAGGAATTTCTTCTGGAGCAGGGTTTCTTTTGTTCTCCAAAGTGGTCTATACACAGCTGATTATGATTCTATTCATAAAATATTTATTACAATTAAATACAAATAATATACAATATATGAATATTAATTAAATATAAAATAAATGGTTATATTAGTAGCGACTAGCTAGACCGATAACCACACAGAGACTGGAAGTTAACTTCAGGCCAGAGACATGCGTCTAATGAAATCTGATACCACAACTGATTTGGTTTAAGGAACAGACCAAAAATACATGTCCAATTTGAAATATCTAACCAAGTAGCATAAGCACACTTTTCAGGCAAAACAATTCACAAAAAACTTTTAAATGATTAAAATAACAGATGTACCCAGTGACTTACTGTAGATTTAATTATTTTCCTTTTAGTACTGTTTTCAATTTGAGTTAAACGATACTTCAACCGAAATGAAAATACTTTGACTTTTGATATTCAAAATGAGCAAAAAAAGACTGGCATTAGTACAGCAACACTGCAAAAAACGACATTCATCCTAAGCACCTTTGTTTTGTTTTTTAGTAAAAATATTTGATAAACTTCTTAAATTACGAAACAATTACACAAGAAAAGTGACGCAAGATTTCATGAAAGAAATTTAAGAAATAGGAAAGTTTTTGTTTAAAACAAAATTGTGAATTAAATCTACAGAAAGTTACTGGCAAACCTGCTGCAAAACTACAGCAAAGTTTTACAGTGTTCTGTTATAAGGTTTTATTATTGAAATTATGGTATAATTTAGGGACGCACTGACAGTATCGATTGGCCAAAGTGATTTAATTAACATCTATTGGCTGATACTGATATATATATATATTGTATAAACAGTACCACATCGTGCAATACCTTTTTACCATTTATATGGGCATTTTGGGGCTAATTGCATTAATTCGCAATATTTTTTTTGACATAATTTTAAGAAGGATCTCTGACTATCTCTCACTATATTTGTACAGATTTCTCTTTTTTCCGCAATTATTTGTTTTAGGCAGATGTTGGATTATGCAGAGACAATCTACCATCTTCCCACATTTATATTGACCTTTTTTACGCTACAGTCAATATTCAGATTATTATGAATCGACCAAACTTCAGTTGATACTTCAGTGCATCACTAGTTTTATTGTTTGAACTTAAACATAAACCTGAACTTACAATGTACAATGCGTGCCATTATAAATGTGAATAAAGGAACATTGGAGATGATTCAAGCATAGCCAGTAGCATTCGAACATTCCTTCATCATGAGGAATAACAGCAATACAATGGCATTACTTTAGGAGTACTGCAGGCTTGATGCTCATGTGCTGAGTTTCTACCATGTAGTAGTCATGTGCTGTAAACCTACTGAGATTCAAAGACAGTTATTTCTGAAATTGTATGTTCTCTTATATTTAGTGACATGAAGCTGGAGTAAAAGTGAATCCAAAGGGTGTGCATGAGATGACATCTGCCAGAACGCAGCAGAAAAACGTTGTAGGGTGGGTTTCCTTAAGGCGAAATATGCTGTCATTTAGCACACAGATGGTGCAGTGCTGTGTTTGTGTTGCCCTGGCTGAAAGACATCCACAGACATGACACACACAGTAGCCTATTTAATCTAATTACAGATCTGCATGGCAGGGTGGCCACACTTACTTATAACAACCTTGAAAACAAGACCCAGCAGGGTTGTGGTGTTTTGGTCAAACACTCATATAGACAAAATGACAAACTTGCATGGTAGTCACACATTTACTTTGAGCATCTAAATCCTGTGATACCATACACTTCTACTGTTTTTATATACAGCTGTTTTCATTTATAACTTTCTTTTTGTCTGATACAGTAAACATTAACTCATTAATAGAGTGTCTTTTCAAATGAAATAAACAGAATAAGGCAGAGGCATGAGTAATGATACCTACTGCATGTCATTGTTGTCAGGGTAAGCAGATGTAATCTGATTTGACATTTAAGAGATTTGTATAATCACAGATGGGTAAAATAACCTGGTATTATCTTCAATAAGAAAAATGTTTAATTAAAATCCCCTGCCCTGTTACTGTGACGCTATATGTCATGATCAACTGCACATCTGCGACTCAGCACAACTCATTCTTTACTGTTGATCGTTTTTTTCATTTGGTTACTGCTTTTATTGCAGTGACCTTAGCCACTGATATTTCTAGAATAATACACAGTGCTGACCTTCAATATGAAAGACAGTTATCGTGTTAAAACAATTATTTCTTTATGAAGTACCCTCGCTTGTTCTGACTAAATATGTGTTATAATATGAAACATGCTGTTCTAATACTGCTGTTATTCTAATACTGTGAAATGTTGGTAATTGTTTGATCAAGAAAGACCTTTGGCATGGACAAAACACACACACTAGAGAAGTCCTTCCTGTTGACACATGCAGACATGCAAACTCATTTTAAGGGGGAAATACACAGTGTACTTATGAAATGAGGTGACAAGCATAAGTCTCACTTTCAGGACTAAAAATAACTGGTCTTTAAACAAAGTTTTTTTTAACTTCCAGACACTTGATTTGTATAGATGTCAAAGGCAGACTTGCAGTTTCAGAGTCAATTCCTGATTCACAAACACCTCAAAATTTTTCACTCATATACTATTCATATATAAGTATTCATTGCAGTTGATGTACATTACAGTGAAACATTTTATTCAATAAGTATGCAAGTCTTGCCAATTGTTTGTTTATAGAGTATATATTAAGCTTTAAGATAATGGTTATTATTATATATTCGTTTTTTATAACTGCTGCATTGTTAGACATTAAATTGTCTTCATACAACAGGCAATACATTGTGACTATAAAACAAAATTATTTACCATAATGAGTTATATTATGCCTATATAGAGAAACCTACCTCCGCCATTTTTCTGGCATAAATAGGGAAACCTCCATACGTTGCCCAGACCCACTGAAAAGCCAACTTGGGCAAGGATGTACTGGAGCTTGCTGCTCCACGCAGGCCTCTCCTCCTCTTCCTCCTCTTCCTCCTCTGAACCCTCCTCAGCATCGCGCTCTTTTTTCGGAGGAACATCTCCCACTGTCAGAGAGCTTTTCTTGAAAGAGTCCTCACATGTGTCTTCATTGGAGAGTAAGTCTTTGACAGATTCAGTAACTTCGTCATCGTCAATCTCTCTCTTGGCTGTTTTGCTGTTTTTGGGCATTTGAAAAATGTCTTTTTTGCCGATGGGGGTGAGAGAATCTTATAAACCCTCAGCAGGGGTAGATGTGTGTCAAAAGGGTTAAAGGCAGGTCAAAATGGGATTCAGTGAATGCACAGAGGAAGGTGTGGGTTGAAAAGTTTATCTTCTCATTTTTGTAGTATAAGCTTCCTATGAGATACAAAAAAGAGGAACAGAAACAAGACAGATGTTAATCCCGCTAATATGATGCAATGCATCACCTGGCAGCTGGTATTCAATCTACTTTTTAATAAACACTAGAAAGTTTTGATGGAATCAAAGTTTCACAATGTTTCCCATTTGTTCCTGATGCTTTTTTCTATTGTTTTAAAGTTTCATTTAGTAAATCTAATAAACTGTATTTACACATGCCCCCTCTCCAAAAACACGCCCTCGACACACATAAGCCAATCGCATGTCAGCAGAAAAGCACGCTCAAAGTTAGCTCTCCCCCCCCTTTTAGTTTACACAGAGCCCAGTGTTGTCTTAGAGACAGGTGTAATATCTCCTATTTTTATAAAAATCTTAAAAAATGACAGCATTTTGTTGCCCAGTCACACAGATGAAATCTAGTACCGTAACATAGGTCGTTATACGACGCGTGGCACATAAACCTGTTTACAATAGGAGTAAAATGCGAGGTTGCCATTACGCACATCACAGCTTATTCTCTGTGACAGCAAATGACATTCAAACCGACCAAGAACGCTCCGACTAACTAACGAAACACTATCATATTTCAAGTCTAAATAATTTAGCCCCTTTCCGGAGCACGAGGTAGGTTCATTTGCATACGAACCCAAACAGGCAAGAGCTCCCTAGCGGAGCAGCAGCTTCGGGCGTCACGTGGACGAAGCACCCAGGATTCCAAACGCGGGTTCGCAAATGTAAAGACATTATAGATTAAGTGTGATTCCGTTAAGAAAACAGTATGAAATATTGTTTGTGTCACACATATGTTGTTTGTACATCTTTGCCATGAGTGTGGCAACGGAGTGATGCTCCGGTGATGCGCTCCCGCTCATGTGATCATTTCTGTTGAGGGATGCATTTTTAAGGCATTCTCCAGTAAAACGCTATTTCCCCTTCGTTATTAAATCGTTGATGTACAACATGGTAGTACAAAACGCTTATTCAATAACCGCGAGGATAGTAAAAAATTGCAATGTTAATACAGGGACATAAAGCGAGCCTGTAATCGTACGTGCCAGGCAGGTATAAAGAAAAGGTGAAACCATATTTGCAGGAATTATGAATGCGACTAATTTACATTCACATGTATTACCAGGTAATTAATTAGACTGGTTTACTGAACTAACAATCAGAAAATCAAACACAGTATAAAAATATGTATAAGTAACGTTAGTCTATGTCAAATACATCCTACATTTGTAAGGGACTTAAATTTCTCCCCCCGCCCAAATTTACTATGTCACCCATGTGCGAGGTTTCATCATGCACACAGATTGCGTAGCCGTCCATTCATCATGACAAAAATTCGGCACAAAAATAATCTTACCTTATTAGGGACAAAGAGGAAAGAATAATCAGAGGTTTTGTTGCTATTTCCTCTTGTATGATTTGATGGCTTTAAGACACACAGCATATGATGTCTGATCGAAATGAAATGTGGCCGGTGGTACCATGCATGAGGCGCAGATGCTGTCTTATCAGTTCGCTGGACGAAATTCATTGTGGGGGAAACGACCTCGAGTTCCTTAAAGACGTGAACTGGGCGTGTCTTATGTTTGATGTTGATACAATATATTTAAATATCTGTATTACTGTGACAACGCTGAATTATATCTCGCTTTAAATGTGTTTTATGTGTCAAAATGTGTTTATGTGAGTGTTTAAAAATCCCCCGTATAAAAGGTGGTACAATCCACTATAGCACCCACAAGCTAGTTTTTAGGGTGTGCAGTACTGTAACCTCGTGCGTAGAAATCTTACATCAGCCTTACTATAAAATGGCTGAAATCAGATGATGTAAAGCAGTTAGGTTTTAGTCTAATTGCCCTTCATCCACTAAGCGATCATCACTGCCACGAAGATATTTAACGTTTAACGTACTCCGTCTATGGATGACAAAAATATAATAAGAGCATGCACGCTTCCGAGCTTTTATATGCGGTACTAGTAAGCATATTTGCGTTGGCAATACAGAACATCCATTGAATTCAGCGCTATGTCGTGTGCACCTGCTTCGTTCATTTGTACTATTGCGCAAGAAAAAAGATGCATATATCGCCGCATGCACCTGCGTCCTTACATCCCAACATTCGTATAACATAAACATAACATTTAAGACACGTTTTTTAAGTTTAACTTAAGTAATAATCACAAAGTGAAATAAGGTAAACAATACATGTGCTGTTTTTCTAGTTGCAAGAAGATTAATACAAATGTTTATGTTTCACATAAAAATCACAGCACCGAGAGAAGAGTTAACAGTGTTTTTAAATGCCGCCAGGCTGTGCCCCTCCTTGGTGATGCAGCACGCTGTCATTCCTGCATGATTGAAATGATTGATTAATGGAATTAATGATATGAAAAAGGTCTACATATTGCATTAAAGCAGAATCATTCAGATAATCCAACTCTTGCTTATAGAAATGCAATGTACATGTATAGCTGCATTACCCATTATGTCATAATTTAGCTTTTCATACCTTATATCATTTATTATAATATACTTAAGTAAAATCTACCTCTATATCTTATATGGGCCTAAAGTTATTGAAAATGCATTGACAATGCAATAATAAACATGGATAAAAGGTTTGTTTTCTAAAAAGACTCTCTTCTCTGTGGTTCTCTTGTTCAGTTTGATGGTTGTTTGTGTCATGTGACTCTGTTGATAGCTGGAGGTGATCATTGCATGTCTCACTTACAGGAACTTTAGTGTGACGTTGCATTTCACTCATGGCCTGTAGTGATGTCATCCAGAGGACAAGTTTCCATTGATGGTTCATTGACGGTCCTTTATATTGCATGATGAAGAAAAGCTAACGATACTACAAGATTTCTTTAGCACGCATGATCAGTAAAACCCCAACAACATTAAAATACAAAAGACTGTCAGTCACAGATGGCAGGTTGTTTTGTCTACCTGTTGAATAGTTAATGTTTTAACTACGCCATGAGTCAGTTAACACCACAACCAGATGGCCATTTTAAATTTGTTGTATTTATATGCTTGTGAAAGAACCAACTAAAAAACATTTATCTATTTTTTCATGAATTCAGATTTGCTTAATAGGACTAGGTGTTATAATCCCACTATTTCAGCACACTTGAGTTCCCCAATAAGACATTTCCCACACCTTATGCATGACAGGTGGAGCGGTCAAGAATATGAATAGAGGAAAGGAGGTCTGAGGTTTCACTGGGCTCGTCGGTTAGGCATCCTCTGTGTTTGTGGAATATAATATTTATACTTACCCTTCCTTATTATTATCAGAGATACATTTCATGATTTGTGTGTCCTATACATATTCATCATATCCATGGGTGAAAGATGCTTTTGGTGAGGTACTGCTGCAAAAGCACTTTGTATGGTTCCCATCCTTACAACACGTCGTCAGTTGTGCACCTAAGCCTCTTTGGGTGTTTCGGCCCTTTATAACAAGACACCCTCAGCCAAGGGAGGCCCAATGCACGTTGATCAGACCTTGGTGTGTGTTTTATTGTAACAAGGTAATCTGGCAGTTAGGTCACTTTACCTAATAAATTTGTGTTCTTGTTTTTTTAACCAAAATTTTGATAAAAATTATTGCAAAAAATCTCAGAATTCCAAATGCACAAATTATTGAATGAATTCAACTTAGTTTTATCATGTTCAACCCACTTAAACTTAAACAAAGGATCTTCGGGTCATTATTTTGTGGTGGGACTACATTTACTGAATTTTCTGATCTTTACTGAATTTACTGATCTACTGAATTTAGAGTTCCCAGCATGCATGACATCATGAGGATAGTCATTTTTGTGAAAAAGTTCTATTTTATGGACTTTACAATAAAATGAAAGACTTGACACTTTTTTTGTTCAGTTACCTTTAAGATTTAGAAGAGATTCTGTTTGTATTTTTGAGTTTGTTAGCACTGTCAGAATGGGTGGTGCTTGTGCTTGATTTGTGTTATTTCACTCAGTGAATAGTAATGCAGATGACAAAATTAAGACAATTCTCAGCTTAATTTTACATCATATATGTGTAAACATTAATAAATATAAAACTGAAGTTAAAACTTATTTGCCTACCAACTGCAAATTTTCTCACAGCTAATATTGTCTGCTATGAACAGTGAAAGAAAGTCTGCAATTTAATTCTAAACAAATAAATGCCTAGAATCGTACATCATAGCCCTGAAGCGAATGTGTTCAATGAGAGGTGAAGCATAGGTTAGCAGAGAGCTTTTCACAAGACTCTTGAGTGAATCAGCATTTAATATATTCTGACACCTCAATCTTTTCACATTTCATTTCTAAAAACCACCCATGTCGTTACCTTTATCGTGACAAAAAAACCCTCATCTGCTCTCTTTATCCTGATCTCTCTCTGTCCAGTCCTCTGTTTTTTACTGTCCATGTACCAACATAATGGAATTAATGTGGGGATTGAAGTGGACAGCGGTTCGTTCATTGACAATGAACGGATTAATTTCAATGTGTTCCTAAAAGCCTTATTTCTCAGGATTTTTTGTGTCATTGGGTTCAACATAGTCATGGGATAATCAGCAGGTTGTTAAATTTTTTATTGAATGATAAAGGAAACCCACAATAAAAAAGATAAAGGTACCACAGACAAAAAGCATTAGCCTTTAAGATTGTATTTCAAAAGGTTCACTTTTAGAATGGTGACATAAATGCAGGTGAGTCAAACCTGAGTATATCTCCCCCAGTGACTCCTTAAATTTATATATATAATTTAAGATCTTATTTTCATAAACATGGCTGAGATAATTCAATGCTGACAAATTCTTTAATTTTATGATCTAATGTGTTGATGGTTCGGTTTATGAAAGAATACTATCATGTTGCTCAGAGCTAAAGACACATTTTCTTCATCAAGTAACAGTATTTCTCAGATATGGCAACATACCAGTAACATATAAACCTATAAACCTAAAATATAGGGACACCATTCAATCCTGAGCTCTGTTGAGAGCTGAGCAGGCTTTGTCCTAATCACAAGTGCAAATCTGCAGCCGCTGCCTATCTGGTCCCTGTCTGGGTTCCATATGCTCTCAGACAAAAAGCTCCACACACCTTCCCTGCTAACAAAGGGGTTGATGGTACTCTCCACTAATTCAAGCAGACAAGGCTTACTGGTGGGAGCTTTTTGAGCAATTGAACTTGGTGAATGCTTCTGATGAAACATGGACAGTTGATTTGACTCATACAGTCTCCAGCAATACAAGTGAAAGTGTTCACCCACTCATAGAAAACTATGCAGGTTGACCAAAATCTGCAATTTTTTGAAGTAATGTTTATAAATGTTTAATTATTTTCAGATCAAATGTTGTGTTTTGATAGACAGACAAATTGATCTATGTAAAATTGCACTAGAGAATCAACAATGATGACATCATTTCCATGTCTGATGGTGAGATTATTCCGATAAATTTAAAATACGTTGTTTTACGATCCAATACCTAAAAAAGTGTCGTCTCATTCAATTTTTAATTGCATCTAATGTAACATTTAGTCTACTGCAAGCCGCTTGTACAGAATGCAATGTATCATTTTACCACTAGAAGGCCTCAAATAAATCTACTGTTAATCCCCAAAATAGGCAATAATATACATTATGAATGTGTACATTGGGTGGACTGAATTTTCATGTAACACGTAGGATATTTTATAAAATAACTTGCGTAATATCGTTGTCCTATTTACTTGCTCCATTCGACATTAAACGAGAACGTTTCATTAAATTTGTCCTTCGTGCCACGCTGTATTCTGTGGTGTCCATAGCAACTGCGATGCACGCGAAAGGTGCAACATGAGGCGAAAAGAGAAACAGGCTCTGGATATTAAATAAAAAAAGAAACTGACAACAGACCTTGAGATTTAATCTTACTATTATATGCTCATAGTTTTGTTTTGAATAGCAACAATGCCCTGAAATGTTTTAATTCGTGTTCGTTCGTGGATACTTTAGTGAGATGTCTTAACGTTACGTTACTTCACTAACAGAGGCCTACTCTTCATTTGCGCAGAAAGTTTTGAACTGGTTTTAGATCTTGTTCTGATGGTCGATGACAATGGATGACATCGAGAAAGAGATTGATGAAGAGTTGAGGAAATTAAACTTAGATCCCTTTGAAAATGTTTCAGAAGAATCGGAAGATGAAAGCTTTATTGCGTTGGATGCATCTGTAAGTGTCATCTGTGTTTTAACACACTTTCGATCCTATTATAAAATGAATTCAAATTCTCAATATATTAAATAAGTTGTTTAAGTATTTTGGAAATGTAATTGCGATTAATCTCTCCGTGTTGAATTCATATACACTAATGATAAAACTCTCAATAGTCCAAAAGCTCATTACACTGACAATCACCTGTGTTTTCAAAAAAGCCTCATTCAGAAGGTCTTTCTGACTCGGTGCTTGCATACATCCAAGCTTCAAGAACTCGAACTAATGCCTTTGAACAATTAATCATTGAAGATTTTGAGGGAAAAGGTAAGACATTAAAAAAAAATGTATATATATATATATATTATTATACCTAAATTGAAGACTTAGTATTTTTCTATCTCACTTTTAGACTCCTTGATTCAGGAACTTTTCGTCACCCACAATGATAATATAATAAATGAAGGAGCTATGGATTTTATAGAGGAACCCACACAGTGGAAGGATAGAGTGAGTCTTGCTTGTTTGTTTGCCTCTACGGTGATCATCCCTGAGCACACACTGTGTTTATGGGTACTGGGTTTTGTCTTTAACATAATCTTTAATTTAGTTTAGTCGCTCATGGTGGCAAAATACTGTTATGTATTGCAGTTTTGTGTGTTCAGACAATGTGAATACAGGCTTTAAATACACAGAGACATGGCATCAGCAAAAGAAAAAACACAGGCTGCATAAGTGTACATTTAAATACTATATTTAATTTTTAGGTAGTCTGTGGAATGAGGGAACAGGTGGAGTCACAGAGCGCTCAAACCCTCAGTATGGATGGTAAATATAAAAATGATAAGGTTAGATAAGCCTGTATTTTAAGTTAACATGAGTAAAGCTTAGGGTATTTAGTTCAGCAATTAAAATGTCATATTACTGTATTCAAATATATAACTATTTAGTCTTTATATATACCGTACATACATGTTTCAGAAATAAAATACACATTTTTAATGATGCAAGATTAACTGTATAGATGGCTGTATTATTTCACCATTAGATGGCACTCTTTGAAAACATATACTTAGTGATTGGAAAGTATACAATGGAAATAAACAATCACAATTTTGAAGGACCTCATTTCTTTATATTCACACAGCTGCACCTCTCACTGTTTTGCTTTCAGTTGGAATTGACCATGACATTTGCTCTGAGAGTGAATTGCAGCTTAGTCTTGAATGGAAAGAATTGGAGAAAAGACTCGAAGAGGAAGAGGAGCAGAAATTAGAGGCACAGAAGATGGAAAGAGCGCTGCATTTGAACTCCGAGAGAGAGGAGAAAGAATGGAGAAAGAAGTCACTGATGGAGTTCGAGGAGCAGCTGAGGAAGGTAGAGAAGGCTGCTCTGGTAGGTTTGTCTTTAACATGACAGTTATTGATCTTAAAAGTTATTCCTTGTGTATGGAATAAAAGGACCTTCTATAAATTTAATCAACCTTTTTGAATATTTATTATAGTTTCAAAATGTTGGAGAAAATAATAATGTTCATTGCACAGTGGATCAACAAGAACTGGATAAACAGCAGGTGAGGAAAAACAGTTTAGATTAATCATAAAATAAATGTTTTGTGATAAGGTATGCTTCATAAAGAAATCAATACGTTTGAATGGTTGATGCCATCTTTACTGTTTAATTTCAGGAGTTTATATGGAAGCTGGAGAAGGAGCTAGAGGAGGAGAAACAGGCTTTTGAGGAGGCTCAGCAGGAGGAGAGAAAGAGAATCCAGGAGCTTCAATGCAGATCTGCTACAAAGATCCAAGCTGTTCTCAGAGGAACGTTAGCACGCCGCTGGAGCACAAGAGAGCTCAAGAGAAGGAGAGAGGAAGAAAAAAGACTTGAGGAAGAGAAGAGGGAGTGGGAGAAAATAAATAAGGAAAGAGAGGAGGAGAGGAAGAGAACCGAGGAGGTAAAGCGTTTTCACAGGGAGGAGATGGAGAGACGCAGAGCTGAGTATGAGGCATCAAAAGAACAAGAGCGCCATCGCCTGGAGGAAGAGAAAAGACTTGAGCAGCAGAGGAGGAAGGAGGAAGATAGAGGAAGGAGGGGGATTGAGATGAAAATAGAGCAGAACAATATTACAGGTGTAGAAGAAAGACATGTGAATGAAGAAAGCCAATGTGTGAAGGCAGAGAAAATACTTCTGCAGCAGAGGAAGAAAGATGATGATGATGATGATGAGAGGAGGAAAGAGTTGAAGAGGAAGGAAGAGGAATACAATGTCACAAATATGGGAGAAAGTAGAGTGAAAGAAGAGAGCCAATGTCTGGCGTCCGAGAAAAAGCATCATCAACAGCTGAAGAAAGGAGAGGTGGACGAGAGGAGGAAGGAGGTTAAGGGAAAGGATGAGCACAACGTAATTACAAGTGTGGAAAAGAGGAGAGTAAAAAAGGTAAGCGATAGACATGAGGAGAATGTTGAGAAGAATGAAGAATATGAGAAAAGGCAACTGGTGAGAAGTAGCAGAGCAGAAAACAAATGTCAAAGAAAGGAGGAAAATGAGGAGAGAGGAGAACGAGCGATTCAAGGTAGTAGTGAGGAGGTAAGGGAAAGAAAAGTTCAAATGGAAAGAATAAGAGATGTGTACAAGAAGAAGACTGTTTTGGACAAAAGTGAAAAAATTGACCGGTTTGATGATCAGAAACTATCAAAAAAGTGCTATCAAGAAAAGTCAAAAGATGGCAGTGAAGAACTTGACTGTCAGATGGATCTACTGCAGTCAAAAGAGATTCAAAAACTTTCTACAGCCTATCCACTGCCCTGCATAAATGCACATCAAGAACTCTCTAATGACCATTTCATTAGTCTGTTTGGTTCACCGAAAACTACAGGTCATCTAATTTTCGAAATGACTCGGAACACATTTGCAGATCAAAGTCTCAATGGTGTAGAACATAATATGGACACTAGAGGGCAGCAAAATACTACGACTGTTTTGCTTGAAAACTGTGTACCAGAGATCCAAGAATTGGCTTTTGAATGTCTGCCTGACAGCACAGAGCAGAAGCGTATGGCCTGGATAAAGAACTGCACTCCTTGGTCCATACTGTCATTGCAGAATAAAAAGAAGAGGCCATCTGCCCAACAACAGTCCCGTAAGAGAGGGGCAAGAAGAGGAAAATTACCCAGCTCGCCTCCTTTGTCTGTGGACACTATTCTTAAGACAGGAGCTTGGAGTTCCCTCGAACAGGTAGTTGATGAAATAAACTTTAAATGTGTGGGCGTTGGGCACAGCTATTTCTTAGTTATCTTTCAAAGTTCCTGTTGACTGTAATTGTGATGTAAAAATCAGGTTACAACAGTGACTCTGGAAGACCTGCCAGGCTGTAACCTGTCCACACTGTCTCAGTGTTATAAACTAAAGACGTTAACACTTAGACGCTGTGGACTCATATCCTTGGATGGACTTAACCAGTGTTCTCAGATCAGATACATTGATGTTCAGGTGATTATGATCTTTATTAATCGCTCTTTATGTAATTATTTAGCAATTGGTTTTATACAAAACGACTTACAAAGTGAGGAGAACAACAAATTAGTTTTAATCAAATGTTTTTTTTTAACAATAAGGAGAACTCGGTCACACATGTGGATTGTGGAGGTCTGGCAAACCTTGAAGTCCTCCTGCTGGGTAAAAACCAGCTTACAAACATCCATGGCCTCGATGATGCTGAGAATCTCCAGGTCCTTCAGCTGTCACACAACAACATTTCATGTATAAGTGAGTGTTTATTAGTCACAAATGTTAATTTGTCAAATGTTTTATATGTCATCATGGTATTTCGGTCACACACTAAGAGATGAAGTAAAATCATTAAATCTGAATGTGGACTTTGGTATTTAACGGCTAGCGTTGTCATTGACCAGTAGGCGGCAGCATTGTTTTATTTTAGTCTCTTGTACTCCTTTCTTCTAATGACATTCTCAAAATACATCCTGATGTGTCTCACTTCTGAGGTTATGGCATCATATTGAATAAATATGAATAAATATATCATAAAGAAAAGGAAAAATGCAGTTAAAAGGTATTGCTGTCAGCATTAGATAGTGTCCTGCCAATTCTGTCTTTTTAGATTAGATTATTCTTTGGCTGCTATTAGATATTTTCACAGTGCCCCGTGATTCAGTACATTCTAACCAGGTTTCTCCAGCAGCATTGGCTTGATGAAATATATTTTCTCTCTTAGGTGGTTTAGGAGCCCTGAAAATGCTTCAGAGATTATTAGTGGACCATAACCAACTGCTCAGCATGAGAGGTTTAAATGAAATGTATACACTTCTGCATCTGGACTGTTCATACAACCACCTTAGCCACGCCGAGGGCTTGGAGAACTGCGCGCTCCTCAATACGCTGGAGCTTAGAGGAAACAGTCTAACTCAGGTTGAATTTTACGAAGTAACAAAATTAGTTACTTGACGTTTCATGCCTTCAGCATTGATATCAAGATTGTATTGAATTATTATAATTTTTTAGTTTTCCATTACTTTGTTGTTTTGCATTCTTATTCTGATTAGTCAATCTAGAAAATATTTCCATTCCAGTGTCCAGGAAATTATTACAAGAAATGCATCACCATCAGAGAGTACTAGACCACAATGATGACAGCTGTTGTTAACATTATCTTCTAGTAAAACATGCTCACCAATTTAACTGGATTTCTAGGCTGTGGTCACCTTAATTGAATTATTCTTATCTGTTGTGTTGAATGTGTAAATGTTAGACTTTGAGATCTCATATTTAGGGTGGGAGTTATGTTTCCACCCATCTCTTCTCAGGGGACAGTGTTTTTGGTTGGAAAAGACATGTTGACATTTACTGTGTGGTCATTTTTGTCATAAGGGGATTGTTTTGTTTTGTATTATTTTGTCTCTGGATATAGCTCCCTGTCCTGCATAACCACGTCCTTCTGAGGGACCTTTCTCTGGATGACAATCTTATATCTTCTATTAGTGATCTGGAGTCTTATTGGTTACCTTTGCTCCAAGACCTCTCCTTGGCTCATAACAGGTACTGTAGGGGGCAATAAAGAAAAAAGATGTGGCTGAAAACCTAATGCCAAACTAATGTTTTTTTTTAACATTGTCTTGGAGTCATCCGCAAATTTGAATACACAAGTTAATAAATAAACTCAAAATACATTTTTCTATTTATTTTAAATTTTGCACATAGCAGTAGATACATATTTGCAGATGCATTGGAGACTCAGGTAAAACATTATAGCAATAAGGGAAAATCAATTATATCAAATTACAGTATATGTAAAATAAATGTACAATAATATTATTTGAGTAGGCGGTTTACTAGGTTTTAAGACACAGCCAGTGAGTTTATAACATTCACTTTCAGTAAAATTCTACTCAAAGGTGATGTGTGTATTTGATGTGTAAATACTTTCTTGTATCGCAGTTTAATGCGCAGAGTCAACACTACAGTCAACTTTACCAGAAAATATAAACACGGTGGTTCATTGGTCCTATTAAAACATTGAACTTTTTGAACATCTTGAACAGGAGTTGAGTTTTATTAGTGGCACAAAAAATGACACATTTCGCCCTTACAGGTATACTCCACCCCAAAAAAAATTCTGTCATGAATTACTTACCCTCAAGTTGTTCCAAACCTAGCCTATATACATTTCTTTGTTTGGTTGAACACAATGAAAACAACTGACACTCATGGGTTATCAACTGACACTCATGGGTCACCATTGACTACCATAGTAAAAAATATATATTTTCTGGTTTGGTGAACACAAAACTAGATATTTCGAAGATTTTACTAAAGCAAACAATTCTGGGCCACCTTTGACTACCATTTTAAATCTTTCTACTATGGTAGTCAATGGTGCCCCAGATCAGTGCCCCTGTCAGTTGTTAACATTCCTCCAAATATCTTTCTTTGTATTTAACCAAACAATAATTTTTAAGGTTTTTAAAACAACTGAAAGACAAGTAAATGATCATTTCATGATAAAATAATTTTTGGGTGAAGTATCACTTTAAATAAAATTGTTGATTCTTTTCTGAAGCGATGGTGATGTGGCACGTTTTAAATTAAGGTGTTATATTGTTTTTAATCATATTTATTGTTTCCCATCAGTATAACTGACTTAATTCCACTCTTGGACTTGATGTCTCTGAGGACGCTGAACATCAGTCACAACTGTCTTTCAGGTAAGGCGTAGACATGTGAGAGGTTAACTATACTGTCCGTTTTTAAATTTATTGTAGGTTTGTATGTCTCATGAGAAGATGCTGTTGTGACTCTCTTTTAGACCTTCAAAATGTTTGTCTGAACCTCCAGGGATGCTTCAGTCTTCAAGAACTCAACCTGAATGACAATCCCCTAAAGCAGGAGATGAACTGGAGGTTTGTATTTACACCTTTAAAGATTTGCTCTGTATAAAATTGTGCTGTCAAAATGAGATCAGATCTTATGACTGATATCCGTCTTCATTAACGGAAAGATTTATTTTGGATTGGTCAGAAGCTGTCATGCAAACATTCAGGCAAAAGTCACTAAGCATTTCATAATTGTGTGAGAATGTGAAACTAATGTGAACAGGGACATGGGCTGGAAGTGCACCGGGCTTTTAAAGTAGAATAAACATTCCTCAGTACCGCTGAGCTTCCGGCCCATATCACCACACAAGCAATTGTATCTGTGTCCGCTATTGGATTACATAGTGACATCTGTACGCACGTGGACATAAGTGCTCGTAATTCTGAAAATATTTGCTCAGTTGAGGAACATTTTTTAAGCAAATGGGCTTCTGCTCTAAAGTGTTTTTAACAGACTTAAAGGGGCTGATTTAAAATGAGCAAATTATATGTTTTATGTGGTAAAAATATCGTGTAAGAGACAGAATAAAGAGATTAAGAAAGTTTAGACGCATGTTGGAATTAGTCTCACATTTAAGTGCCAAGCGGTCTGTCTTAATTTTGTTAAAATGGGACAAAAATTACATCATTCTTTGTAGTTTGGATGGCCTAAATAGTTTAAAGTTGGCAACACATTTATTTTCCAGAAAATGTGCTTTGCCAGAACTTACAGTGTGACTTTTTCTGAAATATTTAGGTACTTTTTAGTATTTTTAAAATATAGGAAAGTGTGTTCTTTCTTTACGTCTTCTGTATTCGGCAGTGACGGATAGGAAGCTCACTCAAGTCTGTCTCGGTATTCCTATGAACTTTGTCTAACCCTCAATGCCAACAACGGAATTAGAGCCAGTGTTTTCCTCTCTCTCCACCGGTTCTTTCATCCCCATCCAGTGATAACAGAGGCTAAATTAAAGTTCCGAAGGATATTTCATAGAAGTACACACAACACATGACCGTTCAGAGTCTGGAAGAACAGAGGGATTTCAGTAAGATTAATCGAACCTCTGTATATCTCTCTTTTTAAGGGGAAGTTTTTACTAATTGATGAGTAGAATCAGTTTTTAGGTAGATATTGGAGCCAAAATGAGCATTTGGGGATCACATGACCATGCCCACATTCAAGAATAAGGGCCTGGCGAAATGTTCTGTGGGCTGCCATTTATATTAATAGGTTATATTTTTGTGGTTAATAATTTTATTTACATACATTTTTTCAAAAGTTACCTTTATAACACCAGTGCTTGGCACCTAAAAATAAGTGAAATTTATTATACAATAATATTTTATTTCTACAACAATAACATTGACACTGAATTTATCACTCATTATTCAATCCTCAGTTCCTAAATATATATGTTTTTCTGCCAGCATGCTCCAGCAAGGTCCTGTGTTTGCTCATACACTGTCGTACATTTAAACACAGACCAAGAAAGCAGTACAAGCTCGCTTGAAATGACTGTCATATCTCTGGACTGAGGCCAGCAAACCCTTTTTCACTTCCAATCCACACCACGTATCATCATGCAGGTTCTCACTGAGAATAGCAGACTCTGACTAAACCGTTTTACTCGACGTGCAGACGCTCTGTTGGTTCTCTTGGGTCCAGAATGTCAAACTCATTAAATGTATTATCCCCATTTCCTAACTGATTTCATTTGCTCAATGTAAATATTCCCCAATAGAAAACCCATGGAGACAGAAAAGGAGGGTCTGGAACCAACATTTCCCAGTTACTTTTTTATGATTGCGGTGGACAGTCAATGGGGTAACATTACGTGTTACACTAACTGTTTTGTGTCCAAAAGAAGTAAAAAAAAAAGTAATATGATCTCCCTACACTAGCCCTATTATTTTTTCTCCTTTTTGTGACCACAGGTTAACTTTTCATAATACAATAATAATAAAAATATGATTAAATAGAAAATTATCGGTCTATTCAACCACTCACGTTCTGGAGTATGATGCACATTGTGTGGTCTTTTCATTTTTCATCATGCAAATTTTCCTCATACAAATCCCTTAAATGCCTGTTTTCTTTCAGGTCCTTGCTTCTGGAGACAGTGCCTGGCTTGATTAAGCTGAATAATGAGCAGACTTCTGTAGCAGCAGCGTCCTCCAAAGGCCCAAGACATCAGTGGAGTTTCCAAGCCCTCTGTCAGGCACAGCAGAGGCAGCGTGATTCACTTCTTCAGAAACATAAGATGGAGATCAGGTGAAAGCTTATTTCAGTCTCCATGAAATACCAATAAAGGCAACTTAAGTCAAAATTTAAATGTTGGATGATGAATGATGAATGATAGCAATGGATGTAAATTATACAGAATCAACACAGATCAACAAAGCCAAATGTCTATGTTCATAATAAAGTTGTTGTTGTTCTCACATATCAGCAAGATATGACATTTTGACTTTGATATAAAAGCCCCTTAGATGCTGTCTCAGACCACCAACACATAAGTCAGAACACTCGCCATGTTTCATAAAGGATGATTGGCAGACGTCTGTGTGTCCTGCGGTTCAAGCTGAGGTCTCTCATGGCTCGGAGGACTTTAGAAATACCCCCCTTCAACCCTTCCGCCGCACACTCCACACAAAGAGTCTTTTGGACTCCCGTGGGGACTGCTGCAGCCATTTAACATCTGACCTGACCCAGTGTCAGACCCAAGATTTGGCAAGGTGAAGACTTTGCTGTCTGACCGCGATACAATGTTATATCAGTCAGTGGCTTTGTTGATCTATATGCCTAGAGTAACCAGTTAATCCCAACGGATCCCTTTAATATCATCAAACTGCAGCAACAAAATTAGATTTTCTATCGTAAGTAGCCGTATTTATGATGCACATTAGTTCTGCGCAAGAACAGGTTGAATAAGGGTTTGGAATCAGAAAATGAAAACCTTCTTTCCCAGTTTTTCAGAGGGAGTTTCAGCTGTCGGAGAGAAGAGGGACTGTTTAAGCTCTAAGATTGTATTTATTTGCCTTGGCTGCTTGTAACAAAGTTTGCCTTTCAAGATGTTTATTGCCGACTATGTATGCAATTTGACTTTGATTTGTTTTAATGAGGTAATCAAATTAACCATTATAACCACATGTCTTTGTGTTTGCACTTGGTGTCAACAGGTTTCAACAGTAGTTTTGTTTCATGGTTCAAATGTACATTGCGTTTGACGCTGGCTCTTTTTTAAAACTACATGCTGAACTGAGGTGTAGCTGCTTTGTGTGTGGGGTGGCGCTTCAGCATGTCAGAGGATTAGAATAGCAGGGATTCTGTAGTGACAGAGATGGTTTATAATGTTGACAGCAGGGACGGCTTGGGGTCAGAGGCATGAGGGGCCAAAGTCACCATGGCTAATAGAGTAATTAGAGTAATATTGAGGCACCTTTGTAGAGAATTTCTGTAAAATGTAATTATTTGCCAGTTGAAGATCACAAACAAATATACATCTAGTAAATATAATAAAGTGATCGCTCACCAAAAATAAACATTCTGACATAATTAATTTAGGATTTACGATCGTTAATGAGTAAGTAATTAAATAATGTAAATTTTTGGGTAAACTGTCTCTTTAAGTTGTCCTAGTAATGTTGCTGTCGGTTCTGTCCGTTAGACTGTTATAAATTCATATCTCAAAAAAACTATTTTTATTGTATATCTGAATGGAATAATTTTGTGTAGTTGGTCACTTGGTAGAACATTGCATTAGCACACTAAGGTCATTGGTTCACTGCAGCTTCAGCACATTTTTTTTTTGCCACAACATGTTTTTTTCAATTTCAGTTATTTTTCTTTTTAACACAATGTACATTAATGTTTTTATGTTATAATAGAATTCAAATAAGAGTATTTTCAGTTCCCAGCATGCTTTGTGTAAGACTGTTGGAGAGTAATTTTCTTAAAGGTATAGTTCACCCATCATAATTTACTTTCCCTCTTGTCAGTTCAAACCTATGTGACTTTCTTTCTTCTGCAGAATACAAAATATGATAGTTCAAATAATGTTGTTAACCGACACGACACCCATTCATCAGCATTGTTTTTGTGTCCATACAATAGAAGTGAATGGGTGCCAGTGCTGTACACTTACCAACTTCCTTCAAAATATCTCTTTTTGTCTTCTGCAGAAGAAAGAAAGTCCTACAGGTTTGAAATGACAGAAGGGTAAGCCAATGATTACAGAATTTCCATTTTTGGGTGAACTATCACTGTAAAGAGTACTTGGGGATTTTTGAGGTCCTACTTTGGTTTATGGAGTGTCCAACAACAAGTTTATGTACAGTGAAGGTGTAAAAACACTATTATTTCGTAATTATAATTACCTTACCTCTTGACTGACTCTCAAATGGTTCGTTGCATGATTCTTCTGTCTAATCCCCTCCTTTCTACTAGCCTAGTCTGATGTGATTGGTCAGATGTACGAGTCTGCTACGATTGGTCTACCGTGAAAGAGGGTCAAGAGCTAAAGTGTTTGGGGGAGAAGAGTAAAGTTTTCGCGGGCAGTACTAGCAATACGTGGGCGGGACTATATGTAGTGATGTAAATTGGACTAGGGACGACTCGTTTGCGTGATTCAGAGTCGACTCCTTTTTTTCCAAGCCAATAAATTTGTTATTCATTCACCTTCAGATTTACAACTTGGCAGACTGCTTACTTTCAAACACGGCAACATTACTAATGTCATTTTCATGATCTCAAGTTATGTACTCTTTAAGTCTTACGTGCTTTTCAGTAAACATAAACACTTTTAATTAAAAGTTAAATGTTTATCTATCTTTCAGATTTAGAAGAGTTTGATATATTTTTGAGTTTTGTGGTTATCATTGTTCAGAAGAGTGGTACCTTTTCTTAGGTTTTGGGGAAGTTGCATTTTAAACCTGAATTTCTTTAAAACACTGTTAACTTAATATATTAGAATACATTAAAGAACATTTCGAAGCTTTAGTTTTTTAACCACTTTCATTTATGGACTTTTTTCTATGCTACACAAACAGTTCTGCGCCATCTCAACACGATGCCCAGCTTCTCTTCAGTGGTCACTGTGCAGACCTCTTCAAATTGGCAGTGGACCAGCGTTACGCCCATGAATATGGGGACAGCTTTGTTACGGACGATCCTGCATCTTCCACAGATTTTTCTGAAGCATCTCCATCACAGAGGATAAGCCCAGAGAAGCAACCTCGCCATACAGTAGATCCCCAGAAGACTCACCGTGAGCTTCAAACTAATGACCTTCAAGCAGACTTCCCAGATAGCTGTACAGAGACACAAATTGAGATGGAACCTGTTCAGACGTTGGACCTTGAAAAGTATGGCTCTCTCAAACAACACATGTTTTACACAACTTATTGACGTAACGTAATGTTTACAGTTTTGACTTTGTAGTGGATGTTGTGAGGAAACATCTTGCATGATTTGAAGCTACATTTCATTTTAGCTGAAGTTAACCAGAATAAACTCATCTCTAAATTAGTGAGACGACATTAGATCCCCGGTGGGTCTTTCTCCAGATGTTTTAGGGCAGATGAATCATCCCAAGCTTGAGTTCAGTGACATTCATTTAGTCATTTATGACCTTAGTGAGTCATCAGATAAAATTGTCTTTCACTCAGAGCGGCTGTGGTCATCCAGCGATGCTGGCGGAGAAACGTATTGCAGAGACGTTGGGGCCTCTCATGCTTAATTGCAAAAACTACAGAAAGATTGAATATTCGTAGGATGGAGGAGACCAGCATTAAGAGGCCAGAACTCCCTAAGAGCGACCGTGCTGCTGTTGTTATACAGGTAAGACTTTTAAGTAGTTTTTTGGGAGATATTTGGAGAAATGGACGGTTGAACTTATTTTTGCCTTCAAATTTTTTATCTACTTTCAAAACCTCATTTCATGAATGCAGTAAATAACTCAAATAAAATTAAATCATCCTCATTGCGCTCTTACTGACTAAGGCTTGTTTTGCATTGGTAGGCTGCGCTTTTAAAAACAGGCTATTTCTTTCACATATGTAACTTCTAAGGGATATTTTCTCTTTCTGGCTGTGTTTAATGAGTCTCCGGGGACTTGAACAGGGAGAAAAAAATGATTAATCAGATTCCAACGTGTCGCAGGAGTGGGAGCGCCGGGGTTCTGATCCGCTAAGTCTTTTGTCCCGCGGGGAATACGCAGATTTAAAGGCAACCCGGTGTTACATTTGTCTTACAAAGTCAAAGTCACCGAAAGTTCAAACTGCAGACCGCGGGGCAATTAAATAGAGGTTAACATGTTTTATCTTCCTAATGGGATAACACACAATATTTATGCTTGTATATGATTCATGGTCGTGTGTGTTGCCCCTGCAGGCTGCGTGGAGGGGCTACGATCTGCGGAGAAGGCTGGCCTGCGCTCTCGCCGGCGCGCGGTTCACGGAGAGCGATGAGGACTTTGAAGAGGTGGACACAGACGAATTCATTTTTGATGAGGTATGAGCAGATGCGTGGTGCTCCTGCCTTTACGGCGATGTGGGTAGACTGATCGCTGGGACTGGTGGGTCGACAGTCCTTTAACTAGCACTTGTGGCTGCGAGGGAGGAAGCTGTCAGCAGTGATTAGGTGCAGAAAAAGTGCAGTCAACGAGCGGGAAAACGTTGTTTCTTTTTCCTATGTCACCTGCTTTTTTCTGTCTATTTGCATCAGGGTTATTTAACGTTACTTTGGCTTAACCCATGCATTATGCTAAGTGAGCTCATCTGCGTTGCTTTTAAGGTGATTCATTATAGTGAATTAGGATGTCACGTTACGTTTCGTGTTTTTGGTTTATGTACGAAAATCCTGAGGACTTTAAGATCAATTCTGTTTTTCTTTTTGAAAAGTTCTACCCACACTGGCATATGTATTCATCACGACTTGAGCAAAAAATAAACATGCTCTGTTTTGAAGTGGATTTGAGCTCAAGTGTTTGTGCACAGTGAAAACATCAATGCTAGTTCAGTGCTTTTAGTTTAATGCGATCTGCCACTTGCTTTGAAGGAATAACAGAAACATAGAGATGCATTTCATCAGCTGTAAAAATCCCATCAGATGTCACTTTGGAACGATGCAATCCATGTTCAGCTCTTTGCTTTCATGTGTTCTGGGTTGTGACTAGAAGGCGATGGAGAAAGACTGGATAAGCCTGCATTCCAATACGTCACCGGCCAGGGCGATGCCATATTCAGCTCACTCGCCGTTGCCAAAGGTAACAGCTCCACTAACCCTCCCTCTGTCTGTGGGCCGGCACAATCAGAGCCTCTCGAGGTGATTAAGTGCCGGCTTTATTGCCTCCAAAAACACAATTACTTTCTGGGCCGCCTCAAACTTCCTTCTCGTCAACAGATGTCATTTTTCAACGTGGTGCTTTTTCTCCCATGATTTCTTTTCTTTAGAGAGAGCCGGACTTTTCCATCACGGTAGCGATGCCGTGATGGGACGCAGCTGCTGTTGAGATGTGGAGATTGTAGAATGCAATTCAGTGTTTTTGAACCAAGATGAAGACTGAGTGAACAGATACATTGAAACACTTTACATGCCATAAATATTCCAGTTATAAGTGCATTTAAGGAATAGTTATTTTTGTTAGAAGTATTTCCTCTAGCTGTATTTCATATTTTCAGCAAATGGACTTGTCAACCAAATTACCTGAAGTAAAGTTTTATTTTTGATTAAGGAAAAATGTGCCGTATATATTTTAAAGTTGTTCTAATTCACCCAAAAATGTCATTCTGTCATTCACTCTTCCTTAAGTTGTTCCACACCTGTATACATTTCTTTGTTCTGTAAAACGCAAAGGAAGATATTTTGCATAATGTGGGAAACCAAACAGTTCAGGGGCACATTTGACTACCATACCAACATTCTTCCAAATATCTTTGTGGTAAGCAGAACAAAATGTATACTGGTTTGGAATAACTTGACTCAAATGATGATAATTTAAATTTTTGGGTGAACTGATCCTTTAAGATAACAAGGATATTGTTTATGTACTGTATGTTGAGGTATAGTCCTGTACGATACATTAATACTGATCAGTCTAGAATGAATTGGAATCAAGTTGATCTACACATACAAATCTCCTTTTTCCTTATTTAAATCTCCTGATTCACTGTATTCGTATCACACTGAAAAAAATAACTTGTAGAATTTATTTAAAAAATCGTTATTTTATTATTATTATTTTATTATTATTATTAAGGATTTTATTAAGTAAAATATGCTTCTGTAATTCAAGTACAACTTAATAACAGGAATAAAGTAAATTCTACTTATGTAATTAACATTTGTTAGAATATCAAGTAAATGTTACTTAATGTAAACAAAATATATATCGCTGAACAAAAACATGTGTCTAACTCAAACTTCACGGATTACCTACTTTCATATTGAAAAATACAATTTTATAACAACATAGAAGTAAGACTGGTGGGCTCTGTACTGGTATTAGCACAGTTACGGTTAAATAAGTGAAATAACACTTCATGACTAATATAGTGCCTCCCTCAGCCTCGGCACAAGCATCGTTCTCAACAACTTAAAAAATACCCAAAGATAAAAATAATACCAAAACTCTCTTAAATCTCGAAGATAAATCAACAAAAAGCACAAACAAGTCTTTCTTTTTGCTGAAAAACACTTAAATTACAGTTTGTCTGGAAAATTAATCTCATAATGCAGTTAGATACAAGCATGCTGGGAACTACAGATCAACTGCCAAGGTAGTTGTATCAACTAAATGATTTAATAAGTCTTAACAGAAGTTGTAAACTTAATTTGACCTAATTAAATGGATTAAACATAATAAAATTTAGTTGGATTTACTTAATAATTTGTTCAATTAAAATTACTCAAACTAAAATTTTAAATCCAAAATTTGTATATTTTATTCCCAAGATTATATTTTAACAATATTTTTATATATGTTTTTATATTAAAAACAGGAACATAATGATGTTAAATTTATTTTTATAATTTATTTTCATAAAATCTACTGAGGTACATAATAATTTTTCAGAATTGAAATTTGATGTGGTTCTGTAAATTCTCTAAATGAGTAACACTGATAAAATCTGCAGACTAATGCTAATGTTTTGTGGTATTTTCAAATAGTCGTGGTATTTACAGTTTTCATTACCTTTCCCGAAGCCTTGTGAGAGTCCACCTGTTAATCCACGTCTACCCAAACATGCCTGGTCAGATAGTAAAGGTGCAGTCCACTTGGAGCAGTGTGTGTCACCTCACCTTAATAGCAGGTAATGATAATAGAGCCATTAAACTTTCCTTATCATACAGTATCTTAATATAATTATCTGTATCCAGTTTGGGGTCTTTGTGTCTCATGCTGATGAAAGAAAAAGGAGTTAATTTTGTTTTTAATTTTTCAGTAGAATATTTACAAAATATTCTAAATCAACGCTCAGAAACGACACTCTTGCCGAGAGGTCAGATAAAATCCTCAAAGAATGGTATGTTCCTGCACTACTTGTAATTCTTTCAATTCAATGTATATATATTTTTCTACATTAATGTGTATGTGCGAGTGAACTCAATTGGTTCATCTTGTTGGTATCTCTCTTAGGGGCTTCACGAGTAACTCCACTGCTCTTCTCATGCTAAAGAGAGCCAAAAAAATGAAGGGCAGTAAACCGCAACACAAAAGATTATTGGGTAGGTCTGTCAGTCTCTGTCTCCGTATAGCTATTTCCCTTGAAAAAAATATGTATTTTGCAAACAAAGGTCTGGAGGAAGAATATTATATAAGTTTTGTATCTGTTATATGCATTGCATGTTGGTTATCCCATTAAAATGAGAAAGAAGCCATTACTATATAATAAAATACGGACAGTCTTGCTTTGTTGAAACTCGTTTTTTGGAGGACTTTCTTAATGAAAAAAGTCAGTTTCGTCAAAAGCATGCCTGTCTTAATGTCCTTTTAATTGCTTTTTTGTCTCTACCTCTCTTTGGTGAGCCATCGTACTTCGCTAGCGTGACATTCTACCTTAATCTGCCATAACAGCAAGTAGCCTCATGCCTTGTCATGTTCCATTGATCTGTCCACAAACATGCTTGCATGTCTTTGGGCTTTAACGTTCCCCCATGTAAAAAGTCTAGAAGTAGCTTTTATTACTAGGTGCTAGGGGAACATCAGTACTCATAAATTCAATGGGCCGTGAGTCTGAGAAGAAGCCCAGACGAAGCGAGTAGTCCTCGCCCTGGCCTGGTTCCTCCAGGGTTGGCCTGAAGCCGGCTTTGATCAAGGTCAGGAGTGCGTGACTCTAATGCCGCAAATCCAATCATGGCCCCATGAAATGAGGGCCTGTGTCGAGCTCTCGGAGCACTGCTTCATGGGCTCTTTGGTCTCTTAATGGAAAGTGAAGCTTTGGTTTGTGTCAGTTTTCTATTTGCGCTGGTCTGCTCAATGAATGCAGCGTTCGCATGAGCTCATTCGCGGCTGCGTTTTTGTCTGCGTTATGTGTTCTATACCAAAACGCACGTCTGGTCTTGTTCAATAGCCACAGGAAGCAGTATGTTTGCAACGAAGCTCAAATGCGGACCGGGCATAAGTTCAAGGACTTTAAAGGTACAGTATTGTTGAGAAATGTTTCAAGGTATTCACTAAATGAGTTAAAGGGATAGTTTACCCCAAAATTTCAGCATTTACTCACCCTTTTGTCAAACCTGTTTGACTTTCATTCTGCTGCAGAACACAAAAGAAGATATTTTGAAGAATGTTGGTAACCATTTTGTTTTTATTATTTATTTGTCTTTTATTTGTCCACAATAAAAGCAGTTGCACAAAATGCTCCCATTGAATTCACAGAGATGCGATCCATTCAGTAATCTGCATGGGTTGAATCCATACATTCGTCAACTGGGACACCCTTAAACCTGCCTTGCGTGTAATACACGAAAACATACACATTGCCCTATCAAATTGAATACACATGATGGGGTTGTAAATAGCTGGCTAATAGGTTGTGTGGGATGGCGGAGAATAAACAAGATGATTGTATTTCAGGAGACTTTGTAGCGGACCTGAAGTGTGAAATTGAGTTAAGTGCAGAGGAGGTAGGGCACTCAGAGCTTTTTCAGAGCGAGTTGTCTGCAGCCCTGGTGCCACACTAGGGGGCGGGGCTTCCAACGAGATGCTACCGAGGGGGGTCGAGCGCAAGAGATAAGGATTGGGAGGTAGAGATGAAAGGCCAGGGCAAATAAATGAAACAAAATTCTTCTTACATTTAAACATTTGCTTTCTTTCGTTAGTGCTTTTTTGTTGTTGTTGTTGTTCCGACTCCATCAGTCCCCCGGCGTATGTAAGCTGATACTCATTTTCAAGCGGGTTACTTCATATCCAGCACATCCACAAAAGAGAGCTCGGATAAAATAAACACAAGTGAGTCGGATATCTTGGAAAGAATCTGTCACGGCTTCGGGGGGCTAATCACCTCCAGAAGGGGGCTTGGAGCGTTCGACTGAAATGTAAGCCCCTGCTGGGGGAGAGCAGGGGAGCGGCGGCCGGCCTGTTGCCTGGGGCTTGGGGCCGTCTCGAGTGGGGTTGGGGTGGGCTATTGGGGTTGCATTGCTGGTGCCTTCTGCAGGTCAGAAGAGGGGAAGAGCAGGTAGCCTAACACCATCCCAATCCAGAACATAGTGCTCAGTTACCCAGTTAAAGAGCAAGGCCATGATGCCCAAGGTGATCTTACACTCTTACGTACTATGTCAAAGTATAATTTAATACAATGTGAAGTGTGATGCTTTTTTTAAACGCATGCATCAATTCTGAAGGGTAAATTAATACTTTTTTACTTTCTGAATGTTATTAATTCATAAAATGACTATTTATATTGAACATCAAACTGTTACTTAACATTTTCTATAAACAGAGCACAAATTCATTGCATTTTCCTGTCCTCTTTTGATTGACAGGATATGTCGACCCTACATATAGAATTGACAAAGCATCAGTTGTTTTGGTTTTTGAATGTTATGCTTTTTAAATTCAGCTCCCAGCAAATTAAGTTGGAAATGTATACTTCATGATGATGTTTTTCCAATAATAATTTACAATAACAATAATCAGAGATGATTTTTAGAACTAAATTAACCAAGAATCAAATCTCATTTATTATTGCAAAGCTTCTTATTTATTATTTTTCATGCACCAGCGCAAACAATAAATCTCCTAATAAAATGTTATCAGATTCCTTCCATCGATTTGATCCATTTTTAGTTATCATGATCGCCCTGGGTTATTTCAGTTTGATATGAATGACAGGCGCTTTTTGCATTAAAAAAGAGTTTGTGTATGTGTATGTGTGTGTGTTGACCGCTGATTGACCGCCTGTGGTCTGCTCTCTGGAGGTGAAGGTTTGACCCAGGGTAAAGGAAAGTGGGAGACGGAACCTCACGATAAAAGACCTGACCTCCCTCTATGAGTCTGCTCAGAGAACTCCCAAACAATCAAAGCCCCATGGGTATGTCTCGTAGTCTCACACATACACACGCACACTATCCGACCAAAAGGACACATTTCACTCAGTGTGTTCTGTGCATGTGGCATGACTTCATTGTGATTAACTATTTAGGCATTTTGCAGCTCAAATTCCTGTTTGGTATGTCTGACCTAAAAATAACTGGAAGATGTGTGGAAGCATTTTGGTTAGATTTATTTAAGCTTCATCATATTAAAGGTTCATAACTGTCACTTGAAAACATATTTCCAATAGGGGAAAATATAAGAAAATCATTTTGTAAAAAATACTGGTAAACTATCTGAAGACAAAATTCAGGTTGAATTAAATGAAATTGAAAATCGTAAAGATAATAAACGTAATAGAATATTGTGTGTATAATAGTTTGTTTTCGGATGTTAAATACAAAGATATGCAATATTATATTTCACTTCAACAACAGATCATGCAAATGCTTTAAAAAAAATATTTTGTAAGTATTAAAAAAGGTTCACTTTGGTAATCTGTGTTTGTTGTACTATTTTAGCCCTGTGTGTGAATTTAATATGGATGTGGGTTTATCAGGGAAGTTGTAATCTTAGTTTTGAAAGGCTTGACCTCGTCTGCGCCACAGTATTGGTATGAAGGAAGCAGGATTTATAAAAATACCTGCACGATGACCTTAAAGAAACCACTTTGACCTGCTTTGTTTCTATTGGCCTGACTCCCCTCATGAAAGAACTGATTCTCTGACTCCTGTCATCGCCATAGCTGCACCACACGGATAATGTACTTAAGAGTTCCTCTAACAGGCGTGACTCCTGGGCCCCCTGATGTCCTGAGGGTGGGATCGATAGGGGGTTGCGGGTTCGAGAGCTACTGGACACCAGACGTATACATGTATCTGTGCTGCCTCTTAAGGTCCTTCGCTAGTATCATCATCTATTTTATTTTATTGTATGTTGATGCACAGTTTGTATACATTGTCTGAGTTATAAAAAAGCCTGTTCTTTCCACTTCAACTTTTTCTATTGTGTTTAACTTATAATATATGTAAAGGACATTGAAGACATTGTTTTGAAGTAGTACAACTATTGAAAGTAAACATGCAATTGCTGCCATTGTTGCATTTCAGAATTGCTTGAGCAGCAAAAAAAATTGATTTTTTTTTTTTCATTTTTCGTTCAGCCCTTGGGTAGGAGTTAATGGCTTGACATTTTTAGTGGATTTTCAATTAACCCATGACAACTGTAACCCATAAACCTTGTCCGCTTTATGTTTTTGGCAAAACCATGAAAATGACTTAAATGAATGGTTCATTAGTTCCAGCACTTGGACGTTGGATGTCATTATCAATTCTTGCTAGTCTCCGCTGAGAGGATGTGTTTATTTAGAATTAGACCTTTTTGGTAGCACGTATCAACAGTGTCCATAAATGTTTCTACTTACCACTACATTTGCTTTATTTATTGCTCAATTAACCTAAGCCACAAAAGTTATTAAAACAAATGTGATTTGCATGTGTTTCCTAACCTTATGTTGTGTTGAGCCATACCCCCAAAAATGTTGGTACTTTTGCTGCCTATAAAATCCAGTACAGTTTATAACATTCTTGTTGCTTTATTCATTTTCTTGGTGCTTATTGGAACTCTCTTTAAATGTAAAGTTTATTGCTGTTCATGTTGGACTGGTTGAATAAAACATATTTTTTCCTGTTTTATGTCGTGCAGTTCGTCAAGTTGAGAATGAAGTACAGAACGGACAGAGAGTCGGGGAACCACAGAATTATAAGGAGAAAACTTACCAGTGGCTCCACGCACAAGCAATTCATCCTCACACAGATGCTGCAGTCTCAGGACGGTAAGATACTTTGTAGAAATACTGTACAGAAAAATTATATATATTATAATATAATCAGTGATTCATTTAGTGGGCATTATTAGGTCTTAAATTATTGTGCTGTTTATCTGTTAACCTATGTTTTTTAAAGGGATCATTTCCTCCCTGAGATTGATCGTGATATTCTTTATGGTGGAAGGGTGCAGCTTGTGGTAAGATTGGTTTTCTGTATTCTGTATTTAAACCTTAAACAAAATTAACTGTACATTTTTTTTAAATAAATTAATTAATTAAAGTAATACACATAAATGTTAAATACTTAGACAATAAAGTCTCGCTAAAACTTTTGCTTTAAACAAATTAAATTAGAAATGAAAGTGGAAGTGTGTATGTTTAGGTAAATATGAAGAGTTTGATTCCAAAATGAGATAATTCCGAAAAAAAACAAAAAACTAATTTTATTATGTTTTTATTGCGTAAGTAAGCAGTATTTATTTTATTATGGCTTAAATCAAAACATACCAACTGCCGTTTGATTGAAATCAACTGGAATGCACAGCAAAAAACATTTTTTTTAATGTTTTACTCATTTTGGAACCAAACCCCTCATATGTGTGCTGTACACCATTTAAGTTACTGCTTTCGTTTTTAAGGCCAGTGTTGGTGGAAGGAGTGGTGTAGATTCAAGAGCTAAGCTTTGGGCAAACACCACTGGGGTCTCTTCACCTCCTAACAAACCATCTCAGGCACGGAGACATTCAACTGAACATGAAAGTAAGTCTCAAAAAGGTTATAAATACCGTGATAACCTTTCTGTTTATGCAGAAAACAAGATTTTTCTGTATTATTTCATGAGTGTTTTGCAAAAGCAGTGCCTAATCAAAGCTTTTGCTTTCATAGATTATTATATTTCAAGAATGGATTTGTTGATAAAAGAAAGGTTATGAAGTAGAAAAACTTCCTATTAACATTAGAAACATATGTCTCGTTATCTTTGCCCTCAGTGTTGATAATATCACACAAGCCACAGAGAGCAGCGAAAAATGTTCTTTCAATGAAAAAAACAAACTCCCCTTTTCCACTGTTATTAAAACATATCAGCATATAATTTAATCATTTTTTGCTATATGTCTTTTTCAAATCTAAGATTACACTCTGATGACCAACTCCATATTATCCTCCAGTAATAATTTCTGAGGGTGTAAAAAATGGTGTAAAAAATTATAATGAAAGCAGCATAAAGGTAAAATTTGTCCGTCAAGCTAGGGGCAAATCATGAACTGCACCGCTCAGATAGTGACAACTTATTATGACATTATAAACAGTATTTATACCGACATGGTCACAGTATAAACATACTTTTTTAAAAAATATTGACTGATTTTACAATATCACCCAAAACAAATATCATTGTGTTGCCATGGTGAAGTAGATCAAGACAACATGTTCTAGTATGTTCCTGAATAATTTTGCTTGTGGATGTATGCACTTATGTGAACATGGTTGCACATGTGCGCGTGTCAGCTCAGTATTAAGATGCCAGGGTCGATTAGGGGACAAGGGAATAATCTCTTTTTCAGCAGGAAACAGCGAGCAAGACCTTTGACAGATCACTGAATAAGTGCAAGCTCTGTGACACACGCACTCCCTGCACCCTGACAATGATGCTAGTGAGTGACATAAGCAGGGCTCAGCACATTTAAAAAAACGATGCAGGACTGAAGGCTCTTCACTGTCTCTCCTAATGAAGCTAAATTGGAATCTGATGATGAATTGAAAATTAAATCCACGAGGAAACTGACACTGAGTGACTGACTAACTGACTGAGTGTATGTCTTTCTGTCTGAATAACTTAATAGAGTCTTTCACATTGAGGTATTTATAGGTGATTTATCGGAGTAAGTTTACCAGTACAAAGTATGTTGCGATGCTGTTTATCTGTGGATCAATGCTGTTATCATGTAATCTGAATGCAATATGTATTATTAGTGGGTGTTTCTTAAACTACAGCCCCATTACCCATTCAGACCATTCAGACTATGTCCCAGCATTTTGATTAGTATTTTACAAAATTTCACACTTCTTGTTTCAATCTTAATCTAAGTAAATATATTCCAACATTTCAACTAACCTAAAGAAATAGAAGATATAGAAAAACCTATTTCATTTAATTGTGTGAAATTTGATTATTTGAATTTAAACTCAAATAATATGACTAGAAATTTACAGGTTTTTAAGAGTCAGTGAATAAAGTTCTTAAATATGAATGTGAGATTTTAGGAAACATGTAGAGTAGTATAGTGGAGTTTTATATTTTTATATTAAGTATTTATATTTGAGTATTTATTATAAGAGTGTTAAAAATCTGAATAATCTCTATTTTTTAATTATGAAAGGTGTTAATATTTTTGTGTATTTATGATAGATAAAATGTGAGCCATAAAATTAACTTTAGCCATACTTTTTCCAAAACAAAGTAGAAATTTTATTAAGAACATATACAAAACAAAATTCTTCTCTGATGCATTTACTGTATAAACTTACAGCGGTGTGTGTTGTCAGTGGTTAAATGAAACTAATGTGGGTGAAAACGTGTTTGAGAAAGCATTTTCACTAGTGTCTTCCAGTTACAATCGAATGTATTCCCGTGGTGTATTAGCCTGTCTGTTGTTTATCAACTAACATAATATAAAATTTCCCAGTACCTCACAGGCCACTTGTCATTTGAATTGAATCAGTGTGAGTCATTAAGTCATGGGGCTGAGGTTGACAGGCTTAGTTCTACGTTTAATTACGAAACGAAATCCACAAGTACTGCTTAGCTTTAATGCAACAAGATACCCTCTGCTTACTGGGGCAGAGCCATAAAGAACAGTTTAGGGAGCCATAAACGTTTTCATTATGTGTGTAGAGGAAATCTCCCGGTGCCTCATTTTTGCCCCCTTTCAAAGGTAATGGGAACAAAATGGCTGAAAACAATTTGTTTGGTCACAGCGGTTAAGTGAGTGTGTGGCCGTTTTATTAAGTAGCGACCCACAAAAGTGGAGCAACAACATGGGTTTCTTTTAATATAAATGTTGGGGGTTAAAATGTAATTAATGTCCATACGAGGCCGACATTGATTTTTTTCCCCTCACTCAGACAAGGATCAAACAAAGCCTAATTTTATGAAAACAAGATTTTCATCAGCAAAAAATGTAGACATTTATAAAATGTATTGCATTTATTATGAGCTTGGGAAAATAAGAGCTATTTGGCTTAGAGATGGCTTTCACTGTCTTGCACTAAATTGAGCTTTGAAATTAAAATGATGCATCGTTTTCTGAATACGTTAATATTAGATTTGAAGGTTGCATATGTTGCATGGACGTCTATTGAGATTTTCCTGTCGCTCCGTCTTGCTCCGTATTTCTCCTTTGCGAGTGCGGCAGAGGCTTTTACACGTGGAACGCATCAGGCACAGAAAAAAGCTCGCTTTGTTCTCTGTTTGAAAAGAACTGTGCTTAACTCACTGTGGAGTAGACAACTCTGATGGGCCATAGCATATGGATAAGGACCATGAATCCCTGCTGGGCGAGAGCTTCAAATCCATACTACTAGTTAACCATGGCACTATTGCAGGCATGCATGTTCAGTTTGTGAAAGTATTTTTTTTTTATCCATTTATAATATATATTGTTTTTTGTTTTGACAGAGACGGAAGTTCCATCACCCAACAGAGTTAGTTCAGCTCCGTCCCGAAAGGATCGCATCTCATTCCGGGACAACCCGGTCCGGCAAAGTGGAGGCTGGGGTGGAGGAAAGAAGAGGACTCAATTGAACAAGTAAAAGACAGCCACATCAGCGCATCGCACTGAGATAACATTGATTCAGTTTTTCTCTTTGCTTTCACCTCCGAATTTGTGGCCGTGTATACGTCCAGGGTGTGATGGATGTCTTGTTGATGTAAGCCCTTAACAAGACTTACAATGCACATTTGATCTCTAGTGAAATTCCCTGCAGCTGCTGTTTTTACTAAAATCCAGCTTCCTCTCCTCCAAATGAATTAGAAGCAATGGATGAGATATAGCCCAAATATCTGCAGGCGGTCACAGGATACGTATTGCTTTCAAGTATCACTCCATTTAACGTGAGCACCGTGAGTCATGGAATGGGTGGAAACCATTTACAAATGACATGCTTAATATGCAGACAATGACAGCCAATAAAAATCAGCTTGTTCCTGTTTTAGTTTACTTTTTTTGGTCCTTTGCTTGTAAATTTTTCATTTGAGTCGTTCCTAAAAGCCTTGTTTTCCTTAAACTAAAAATGAAAGAGAAGTATGTTTATTGAAAGTTACAAATCAAAAATCACTGTTAATGAAGTTTTGTATACATTTTCGCAGCAAATATTCATTTTGAATTTGATTTGATAAAACGCTAAAAGCAGAGTTCCAAAACTATGGCATACAGGTCCAAGAATGTGTTTTTTCAAGCGTTAGTATCAGATAGCGATAGGTGTTTGTGTGTTTTAATTTGCACATCAAAAGGCTGACTATTCACAAACAGTGGTTTGAAAATAAGTTTCTGGCTCCAGCTTATTAGTGCGTAGAAATGTTCAAATAAATCTAGAATAAATCATGTCTTCTTATGGGAGTTTTGGCAGCGTGTTTAGGCAGGGCATCCATAGGTCTGAGACTCATAATGCAAAGACCCTGGCTGAACTAAGTGTCCTGTAAACATATGTGTGTTAATACATAGAAATAGGACCAAATTTAAGTATTTTGAACTGGACGATCACAGACTGGTTAAACGAGTGCCTTGTCTCATTAACATTTAGTTTCCAACTTTCCACTTTTGCTACACGAGCTCACAAAAGCAGAATGACTTCACAGACTGAATGCCAGCGGGTAATTCGTGCCAGTTGTTACCCACTGCAAACATAGGCAAACCATGAGAGAAAATCTTTGCAACTGCCAGTGTGAGCAGATCTGTGCAAGGTTAGCAGGACCCTTCGGAAGTACCTATCGGTTTGTTTATGTTTGTAATAGATGTTGGATTTAACTATCTAGGAACACTTTATAAGCGAAGTAAATATGCATTGACTCAATTCTTCACATTAAAGTGAAAAGGCTTTTCAAACCAGATTTCAGTCAGAGAGCTCTATGCATCTGGCCTGACCAGAGCAGCTCTCTCAGCAGCTGCCTGGTCTAACAGTTTATTATGATTTTAATGACTAAAGTGACTGCAAAGGCGTGTGCATACAATCCCTGCTGACACGCTCATGCTGCCCTCTGACCTTCACTAGAGATCATTCTGTCTATGAAACATACAGTGACAGACAATAAATAATTGTGTCCTGTACAGAACCATTAACCACGACTCTTTTGACTGGTCTGTTTCTTGTATATATGTCACAATATTGACATGTATGTTATTTTGTATTTTATATTAATGTTTGTTTTATCCTATTATGTTTAATCAATATGGCCTTGCACAGCCCTCTAAAATAATCAAATAAAAAATGTAAACGTTTAATAATTTTTTCTGTCTTATTTTACTGTTTTAATTTTCACACAACCGCATTTTATTCGCGGAATTGGCCTATTCTTAACTGAGTACATGGCTTCTCTTCTTTCTTGCGCTTAATACGCAGACAAAATTTCAACAAACCACACAGAATTTCTCACATTTTCCCCTCAGCGAGGGGCCGAATACGAGGTCATTTCAGATCCTTAATAAGAAACCCCCCTGCTACTTAAGAGCACTACTATTTATTTTCATTTTTTTGCAAGAGTGGCACCATCAAACCTCTCGCATTGAAAGTGACCCGTAGATATGGCTAGCCTGGCAGGTGGTATGATTTGCAGGGAGAGAGAGAGAGCATCTCTGTGATCTCTTACACGGGCTTTGGAGTGACGCTGGTGTCGGATGACCGCTTTACTGGTCTAAATACAAACGAATTCAGGTGGTCGCAAAGTCATTTTGGTGCCGACTTTTATTCTGGCTTTTAGAAAGGTTATCGGTCGTGTACTCGCTGTGAATGTTTTTAAAAAGTTATTAAAAGCCTTATTAGTTGTGTGATGTTTCCGCTGGAGTTATGTGCAGTAATTAAAGGCCTGTTTTGAAAATTGTAACCTATATAAAGGTAAAATTGACTTTAGTTTATTGATTTGTTAAAGCGCTCGGTTATTTTGCAGTGCAATTATTCTGAACATCTCAATTGTATATAGCCTAACGTTTACGAGCTACTTATAAGTTAAAAAAAATCAGTAAAAAAATCCAGTGTATTCTATTTTTTCAGGTCGTAACGGAGATCCTTTCAATTGCATATAATGTGCTGCCGTAATTTTATATGTCTCCTGTATGGTTTTAATTTCATTTGATCTGTAGGCTTATCGTTTTGTTGTGGAGATAAAGTTATCATATTTATTTACAACGTTTAGATTTAAATTTCGATTTATGTATGATGTATTTATAAATTTAATATTTTGGTAATTATAATTTAGGGTCACGTCATCAACAAACAAAAAGAAGTTAAACAATATGTACAATTAAAAAAACATTCGGAAGATTTATAAGGGTTTAATTTTCCAAATTAATTGCAAGAAGAACATTTGAATAGCCTGCTACAACTACAAAGGTATTTTGAATGTAACAATAATTTTAGAATATTACATATGTTTTGTTAGATTTTAAAAATTATTTTGATTACTTTGATTTATAAGGATTCACGTCTTAGATTATTCTAACTTTGGAAAACAGGAAAATATGTTTTGCTTTTGCTAATGCATACATAAAGCATGTATTAGGCTAACTTTTTAAACATTCACCAACTTTGGTATTTTATATTTAAATGGTTTAACAGTTTCACAATCACACAAAAAACACTTTAATCTAACTAATCACATTTTATTATCCAAATACATTGAAAGCGAAAGCAAATGTAATTGCTTTATTTCGGGTCATTGCAGAGTTTCATCAATCTTTTTTATTGTGAAAGTTCGTGTGGGTGGAGTTTCTCCTTCTCCATATTCAGAAGTGGGGTGGTTGCTTAAAGCTCCCTCTTTATGCAGTATAAAGAGTGGCCCTCGGTCTCTTTAAGACAAGATAAATTAACGGATTGTGAAAATAATTGGCTGCATTGATTTCATTTTGACATCACTGAAACATTAATGTTGTCCTTTGGTGCGCTTTATGCTTGACACGAGGCCAGAGGACCATGATGGAATACTTGAGCGACAAGTTTGCAATGAAAAGTCAAGCGATTAAAGGAAGCGATTTCTACATGGACCAAGTCATGGAGACTTTAGACAATGTGCAGTATTACAACAAGACATCACCTAAATGCGTCCAGGCCTTCACAATGCAGAACAACGATCACACCACGATGGACAGGTCCTCTCCATGTGACAACCAAAACAGTAAGTTTGGCCGGTTTGAAAATAAATAAATTGTAACATAGCCTAACAGAAAAAAATAAACAGACAGTTGATCGAACAAATAGCTAAACGCATGAAAGTATAAGCGCATGCTCAGGATTTAAACGAACAAAAAAGTTATTGAAATTTTTAACATTTTGTTTATAATTTCGCTTCTCAGTTTTGCTTTTTCTAATGCCAATGAATGAGATTTATTATTTGTTAAGCTTAATCAAAGTTGATAAGTTATGTGAAGTAGAGCATAGTTGCTGAAAAGTTTTTAGTTTTTTTGCGAACTATAGTCCTTGCATATTTCGATGGTAAAGACACAAATTTGCCACTTAAAAGATCATAACATTTATCAATAGCAAAAACATACGTAATGCAAAAATTGCAAAAAAAAATCACAAGCATCGTAATATAGTTGACAGATCACAAGTTTACCATGTCTTTTTTACTAAATTGAAGGTTGCGCATTGTAGTGTTAACATTTGTTCGTTTTGTTAAAGTTGTTGCACAAAGTTCTGATAAAATGATACAATTACAAATATTACAAATTGTCATTGTAATAATACATAAATATTACTAGACGTGAATTACTGCGCTCCCAAAACCGAGGACAGCAATCTTCACCCGATGGAGAACTGCTGCAACATCAGAGCCTCACCGGGCACAACCGGACCAGAGAAAAATGATTTGGACGACATCGGGGAAAAATGCGACAGTAACGTGTCGAGCAGCAAAAAGAGACGCCATCGCACAACCTTTACGAGTGCTCAACTAGAGGAACTCGAGAAAGTCTTCCAGAAAACTCATTATCCAGATGTGTATGTGAGAGAACAGCTGGCTATGAGAACAGAACTCACGGAGGCTCGAGTGCAGGTAGGCCAAACAGAAACTACATTTATTTTGGTAAATATTTCGTGCTAAATTAAAGTTATTTTGGAAGGTCCATTTTAATAAAAAACCTTAGTTTTTACTCATTTCTATTTTCATGCATACAGTTTATTAGAGAATTACTAACAACGTAGTAGGCTACTTGATATTTACATTTAGATAAATAAATCTGTCACGGATCCTCATGTGTTTTTGTAAGTTTTGTCACAATTAACGCAAAGTGACAACCCTGTAATTATTGCTTCGCATGTAGTGCATCAATTGCGACACTGACAAATCAAAAAACTAATAGCACTGACTACTTCGGCAAACATAAGTTATCCGAGAATTTCTTCTGTATATTAAAAGAAATAATAATTCAACTTTATGTAACTTTTCAGGTGTGGTTTCAAAACAGAAGAGCTAAGTGGAGGAAAAGAGAAAGATATGGACAGATCCAGCAAGCCAAAAGCCATTTCGCAGCGACTTATGATATATCAATGCTTCCCCGGACAGATAGCTACTCACAGGTAAACCTCTTTATTTACATCATTTCGGCCACATAAACTTGCATACTAGCTTTTATTATTTAAAAAATAGCTTCCAATCTCCCAGTGCTAGCTGTTATTTTAATATAATATATATCTTATATAGCCTTAGTAGGTTCACACAACCTAAACGCATATTGTTTCAGTTATCAATCATTGCGCGGAAATTCGTATGTGGTGAATGAGAATATTTAATACTATAAATTCATTTTTGAAGGATAATTTGAAGTAGGCCTAGTTTGGAAATGCTATTACATGACTACAAGATGTCACATTTTTGCGCAACTTTCAACAAACAAAATGCGCAACAAATCAAACGCGGGTCTTGATAGCTGTAAGGCATTTTGACTGCTGTGGTCACACAGTCAATCCGCAAAAGTAGTCTCATAAAGTCACGGTAACTGACAAAAGTTGTTGTGAGAGAGGAGATGAAGATTAAGATGACGAGGTGGACCTCAATTTCCTTTACCCGGGAGTGGATTCCACGGGGCTTGTATTTTTCATTCATGTGTTTTTCATAATCACCTAAAACATAGGCTTTATGCCTTTATATGAGATTATGGCAGTCCCTTATTTCACTGAGTTTGCTAAAGAGAGAAGGAGGTTGTGAAGGCTGTGGTGATGCGTTTATGTCTATCTGCACAGTTAACTTTATGTTGAGGAATTTTGTGGTGAACATAAATGCATTTTTGTGGGCTACAGGGTTTGTTTTAAAAGCCTCATCTGGATTTATTTAAAGTCTGGAAATAAATGTCACTTTTTAATTTAGACTGAGGTCATATCTGATATGATGTTAGGAGTTTATCAGAAAATACTTTCCCCAGGCAGACTAAAATGTATAAGTTTGTGCCATACAATTGAATTATAGTTACTATATCTCTACGCTATAACTTTCCAAACACTTTGATTACTTTTTTAATCTTTCTTTTACCGTTATTCCTTCTAGACGTACAGCAATATCACTGTTTACAAGTCATTAACATATAAAACATTTATTTGGTGTGTTTGATGTATAGAGACAGACTGTTTAATTTGACAATATAACGCCTTTTTATAACCCCACAGATTCCCAACAACTTGTGGACGGGCCCTGCTCCAGGCAACTCTGTAGTGTCTTCCTGCATGATCCCACGAGGGTCCCCTCCATGTGTTACATCCCCGTACCCCCACTCACCGCGAACCAGTGAACACGGTTACGTAGGATTCCCCAATCACCAGCAAAACCAGTTCGGAGTTAATCATGTATCTCTCAACAACTTCTTTGCGGATTCAATTCTGGCTCCTTCAACAAACAGTCATGCCACGTTTGAGACCAAACCTGAGTTTGAACGCCGATCCTCCAGCATTGCTGTACTGCGGATGAAGGCTAAGGAACATGCAGCCAACATATCTTGGGCGATGTGAACTCTGAACTTATTCTAAATGTGCTGATCTGAATAGTTGTCTTCCTCATAACAACCATATATGTGCACCGGAATTCCCAAAAAAGACTTTCACAATTAAGAGAGAAGATTTATGGCTGCCCCAGCAACAAACAAAGCATGTTGGTGGGTTAAATAATGATATTTTTTCATAAGAAAGATATCAGCAGATAGTTAAAAAGGTATTTGCAGTGATCATAAAATCCGACTCCATTAAAAAACTGTTTACAAAACATTTTGATTTGCAAATTAATTAAACAGCAGTTTTATATTTTTTCTTAGGGGCTCTTGTTGTGAGTATGAGGACTATGGCCTCAATAGTATTGTGCTCTCATGACTTACAGAGATATTGTGACTGACATACTAACACTATGTCTGTGTGCTTTGAAGCAAAGCTGTATAATGCTCTTGAGCTGTGGATAGTCTGCGCTATACCACATGCAGATGATAATTTATGATAATAAAAGTTCATTCAAAATTGCCAAAAGTATACCCAATGTGTTTCTTATTTTTTGTTTCTTATATTTTTGATTCCTTGGACACGATTCCTCTTATATTACTGCACGCTGCATCCAATAAGGTCTCTTTAGAAATAGTTATTGACCATATTTAAAAATAAATTAAATACAATGTTATTTATGTTATGACATTATTATTTCTCCCAAACTATCTGATGTAATCATCTGTTTAAGACTTTGCAAATAAACAATCATTTGGAAAATTTATGTTTTTTTAATATAAAAATCTGATTATATGATGATCACAAATTGGTGACAGAGGTTTTTATTGACAAACACAATGCCTTTCTGCGTATAAGGTATATTAAAATTAAATATATAATCTAAGTAAGACTGAATACTAGAAAGAAAACATATTTTTTATATTCAGAATATCCTTGACATTATCATGAAGCATAATAAAACAGTACTTTTTAACTTTCAACGACTCATAACATGAAAATTAAATAACTACAAAGTGGTAAATTGCAGCTTAATTACATGATTTTTAATGGAAACACAACCACATTTTTACTTTTTTATGATTCTTCATTTAATTATTATTTATTTTTTATTGAAATTTTTCCTTTAGCTCAGTGGTTAGCTGCGCTAGCTACAGCAAGGTCATGGGTTTGATCCCAGGGATTACACATGCTCAGAAACAAAATTTAAAGTATAATGCAATGTATCTCACTTTGTATAGGGGCATCTGCCAATTTTTTTAACAAATCTATATAATTTTTATTACTTGTTTAAAGAGTATGTACAGAATAAGTTTATAACTCAGAGATCGTCCTGAACATTTGGGGAGTTTCCAGATAGCGACAACAAGGTCTCAGTACACAGTCAGAGATCAGGAAGATCGTATCTGAAATCTCAGCATCTGTATAGTCATTATTTGTTCTTTTGGCCACTGGTACACTCATTTCCTCATACCCAGAGCGTCAATGAAACTCTGATTTCACTGTATGACTAATGGTGCAGCACATGAAGGCAGAAGATTCCAGCACACCTTGTTGCAGATGAGATTCATCAGCAGACCAAATGGATTTGACCCTCCGGGGTGAGCTGGGATCATTAATAAAGTCCCTCACACGTTTGGGGGAGTAAACCATGAGGAGACAAATCTTTCTTATGCCTGCTCTCAACCCCTGGACTTGGAGAGAAAATCAAATCTTGAAACACTTTAGACATTGACTACACAAAAACAGCTAACTACAAAACGTACTACGGCTGCATTTGAACTTATTTACATTAACACCCACAGCTTAATTGTTCATCACTCTTGTAATAAAGCGTCTGATAAGTGTCCAAATGTAAATGTTGGAGAATTTTTTTAACACACACAAATAAAAACACTATTCCTTTTTACACATCAGGTATACATTTTGTGAAAGATGTTTCAAAGATAAGCTGGCATATTCAACAGCGAAAATAAAAACAAGGCCCACGGGAATTTGTGTGGAAAACTTACGTGACGCCTCTTGTCCAACAATTACGTCTTGACTTTAAATGGCTCTTTTCCAGATGACTCTTAGATTTGTCATGCTCTGTATCCTTGATGGACATTTTTGGCCGCCCTCTTCATTCAATACAATGTGGCCTTTATAATTACAGCATGCAAGTAAACACATTTAGGCCTGTGCATTTCCTATAGATGGCTTATCCAGTCCTGTGTTCTGTGGCAACAGAAATAGCCCAACATGTCGGATGTGTCATAACACTGTCAGACGTAATGTCTATCGCAATCTATCTTTCTGGACTTTCACATTTTTGTTTGTGTATTTGTATAGGTATTAATGGCACATGCATTCCAATGTTCAGTGCCATCATCAATATTGCATGAAAAACTGCCTCTAGGATTAAAATAATGATTTTATGTTTGTCCATATCTCCTGGTCAATGTGTCAAAGTACCTTTAGAAACGTCTGAGAGCACAACCAAGCACAAACAGACACCATAGCCGTGAAACACTGAATAATGCAGCATACTTCTGATGTACTTATGGCTTATTCTCTTAATGACAAGCACACGCTGGTCTATGCTTCACTATTTCACACTTCTTGTTTTCTTTCTATCCATACGCCACATCCACACTGATGGACATTTCAGCTGGGCCCCATCTTTCACAAAAACTCCCAGCATGCAGTGGGTCCTGATGTTTTTAGACCCGTGCCGAGTGAGGGGCCGGCGATCGCTCTTCCTGCCAGGACAGTTATGTATGTTCAGTAGGAGCAGCGGTGCTAGAGTCAGTACTGAGCTTCATGATTAATGAAAGAATTCCCCGAACTGACTCTCCTGCTTGAGAAAGAAGCCCTGTGAGTTATTGTGTGTGAAGTGATTTTTTTATTATCGTTTCACACAGCGTTTGGCTCTTTCTGAGAGCCAAATAAAGCCAATAGATCAGGCAGTGATGATGCCACAATGGTGGTGCGTGTAGTTGATTCATGTTAATACTAGCAAACTGTAATGAGACCCTGAAACAAATGGGATGGAAAGACTGATCAGGCAATATAAATTTAAGTGAGAATTTTTTGGCCGGTTTTTGTAAGAAAATCTTGTTTAACAATGTAGTATTCACATCTTACAGTATCAATGTGTAAAATACATTTGTAAGCCATGGGATTCAGGTAGCTTAGTTTCATAGAAAATCATGGGTTTGATCCAAGGTAACATAGATACTGTTAAAAGGAAGTCACTTTAAATAAAAATGTCTTCCAAATGCATAAATCCAAATTTCAGTTCTTGAAATATTGAATGATTAAAGTTCAGATTAGTAATTCATTATAGCGTTTTTTACATTTTCATCATCTTTTAATGAACATACTTTGCACACATTGCAGTCAGGTGGTCTGGACAATATGTGTGCAACCGGCCTTGAAATCCTAATTTGTTGAGGGTGGTGAGTCATTGTGCGATTGTCAGTGTTGACGTTTAGAGTGCTCATGAATAGTCAGATGTGGCGGCACCCCGCTGAGATAACAATGTTTACTAATGCCAAGACAAACAGGGGCAATAAACAGACCAATTAACCATGAGAGGCAAACAAACTGAAACATGCCAAATTACCTGTGACGTCTTGACTTTCAACTTGCATGATTTTAATTTTGTGTATTAAATTGCCAACATTTCTTTCAAAGTGATACTTCACACAAAAAAGTAAACTCTTTCGTCATTTACTTACCCTTATTTCATTTCAAACCTGCTCTTCTGCCGACACAAAAGAAGATATTTTGAAGAATGTTGGTAACCAAATGAAATTTCCCTGCTTTGACTTACATTGTGTGGACACAAAGCCAATTTGACATTCCTAAAAATATCTTCTTTTGTGTTTCTCAGAAGAACAAGTCAGGTTTTGAATTGATGGATTTAGTTTTTGTACTATACCTTTAAAAACAATGACGACAAACCTGTACCCATGTGTCAATTTATTTTCCCAAATACCACAAGTCATTCAGAAACACTTACATCAACCACAAACAATGCGAAACCACCTCACACTAAAACCACAGGCACAAACATCAGATGACAAACAAATGGAATTCTCCAAGTGACTCCCAGCAGGACAAATCACCTCTGAAGCTCAGCTCTAAAGCCCTCGATCTCCATCATCTGCGCCGGCTCATCTCTCTCTGTGCCTAAAAGCACCGTTCCCTCAACATCACACTCGGAGACTTCAACAGATCTTCTGTATTGTAGAAAAATAAGCTAATAATGTTTGAGATGTAAATAAGTGGTACAAAGATCTGGTTCCTCAGTGTGACTAAACAAATGATGTTGTGAATGTTGGCCGGGTGTAAATGTTACTTACCGACCATGTTTATTCATGCAGACCTACATCTTGGAGATGCTTGTGCCAAAGTACCCTATACTGTATATACACTCACCTAAAGGATTATTAGGAACACCTGTTCAATTTCTCATTAATGCAATTATGGTGGTGGTGTAATGGTGTGGGGGATGTTTTCTTGGCACACTTTAGGCCCCTTAGTGCCAATTGGACATAGTTTAAATGCCACGGCCTACCTGAGCATTGTTTCTGACCATGTCCATCCCTTTATGACCACCATGTACCCATCCTCTGATGGGTACTTCCAGCAGGATAATGCACCATGTCACAAAGCTTGAATCATTTCAAATTGGTTTCTTGAACATGACAATGAGTTCACTGTACTAAAATGGCCCCCACAGTCACCAGATCTCAACCCAACAGAGCATCTTTGGGATCTGTTGGAACGGGAGCTTCATGCATCCCACAAATCTCCATCAACTGCAAGATGCTATCCTATCAATATGGCCAATATTCCTAAAGAATGCTTTCAGCACCTTGTTGAATCAATGCCACGTAGAATTAAGGCAGTTCTGAAGGCGAAAGGGGGTCAAACACAGTATTAGTTTGGTGTTCCTAATAATCCTTTAGGTGAGTGTATATACTGTTGAATTTTTGTTTTGGCAATTTTTTTCTAAAAATGAATTACATGACAGTTGGAAATGTATCAGATTTTTTACGTTATTTTTACTTTTGGTGTGAATTATCAGAAACAGCTTCTTTGTCACCAAAGTACTAAAGGTGGCGGCTAAATACTGTATGAAGGTTTAAGTCTGTAAGTTTGCCTTTAAAGATAAAGGTGATGTATTGACAGAGAAAGTAACTCATCCTTTGATGATAAAACACACAGATACCCCCTCCCACTCCTCACATTAAGTAATCTCTGGATTGTGGACAGTGACATATCACCCTGTCACGATCTCATGAACTAATGGTAGAAATGTTCGTTTCTTATCATGTGTATTGATGTGATCTGCTGACCCTGTGGGCATTTGAAGCCACGTCTCCAACGTCAAGCCAAGTCCTCCCACATGGCTCTTTCCTCTCTGGAACGGCTTTGAAGTTCATTCTCATCAAGGTGAAAAATCTCAGGGCCTAGTCACTTGAACGATTAACTGAAATACTACAAGGTACGACTTGATACGATTCCCTATATAAAAGCTGATCTGTTCAGCCAAGACCAAATACCTTAATATGTCATGTACACAGTCATGCTAAACCCTCCGAGAGTTGTCATGACAGGACTTACAAATGAGTGATATTATAATACAACAAAACCACTCTGGAACACAATCTAATTGTAATCTTTTATTTGTACATCCATTCTGGGTGAGTTGTGAACTTTATACCAACTGAACGATTTAACATTTACTTTCTCTTACAGAAATGGCTTGCTTATGGATTTAAAAACTTTTGTTGTAACATTTTCCCAGGGTCCTGGAGATTCTGGAAATGATGCCCCTGTTTATTTGCGAAGGCTGCTGTAGTTGGTGATAAGAATTCCTTCTACTTTTACTGTCCCCGTTATCTTATTAGGAACATAATCACCTGTTGAGTGACAAAGGGGTCTCGGCTCATGCTCGGCCCTTCTCAGGTGACTCTGCTGATCTAAGAGATTTACTCTGAAGGGGGTTATGTAACAGAGCCTGGCAGAGAACTGCACTGTAAATACAGCTCTGTGCCTTGATAACCCATGGGATCTTCTAATCAGGTCTAAGGAGAGCTTTAACACCCCCCTGTGGTTCTCATTATTGGACCAGGGTGACAAGCTAAGTAGCTATAGTCCAAACCCATGGCAGGTCCTCAGGGATTTCCCCCATGAGGTGTTGAATCAAGAGCCTGATGGCCTCAGCGGCTTTTTTTCTGGGATAATTCTCTGGGAAACTGATAGTCACCGTTGCATTGTATCTAAAAGCCTCATATGATACTTTTATGAACAAATACTAAAGAGACTGCTGGCTGTGAGGTGAACTGCACTAAAAATGTATACATACGGGTGTGATTAAATCAAAACGTGTGTCAAACGATGCCACCTGCTGGTGGAGATTTGGTAATGCATATATTGCAGAAACTGGTACTGTGATTTGTTCAGGTGTGACATTGATTGAAGTGAAAATATAAGCAAAGCTAGTGAAATGGAGGAGGTCGTGATTTCATATTTTTTACTCACTTGGCACTACTTTCTTGAGCAAAATATCCTCTGATGTATTTTAATAACCCACTGAGAAGCTGAACGTCAAGTATGAAGGAAAGAGGCAGCAGTTGGAAGTTGGAATAATGAAAAACATTTTAGACCTCGAAGAGAAGGTTAAATTAGATTAAAAAAGCTGCTTGAAATCTTTGAAACACCACCCACTTCAATGGCAATAACCATTTATTTTACAATGTCTCTTTACAATGCAATGACAACACAGTGGAGGCTGAATCTGGAGGAGTGTTACACTTCAAATAAGTGGCTATGATAGAAAAAGCCTCAATCAGTGAGCTGAACAATGTGAGAATTGAATCACCAGTGGGGTGTAAAAACACACGAGCGCTTGTTATGTGTGCACGTGCTGCTAAACCTGAAGATGGAAATCAACAATGGAACTTCCCGTTTTGTACCTTTTTGTACTTGGATTCGGTTGATTCACTTGATGTTTAAACATAAGATTCATGTTGTGTGCTGCATTTGGTCACCCAAAATGAATCATTCATCCCCATGCCAGTCTGTAATCCTGACTTGACTTTCTATATTTTGTGGAACACAGAAAAATCTTGAAGAGTGTTAAGATCTCTTGCATCAATGCATCACCAAAGTGGCCATATACATGTTATATTCTTAGTTATACAGGTTTCCATAAGACATGACAGTGAATCTTAGTAAGTTATAGTGAGGTTGAGGATTCGAATTAACACAATCGAATTCGAATTAACTACAGGAATAAACACAATCCTTGGATAGGTCCAGTAATACTTGTTCTGTATAATTAACAAAACCTTTAAAATGATTCAGCTATACAATATTTATTTTTTTAGATCTATGACTAAGAATTGAAATTGGATGGTTGAGAGGATGCTCATGTTCTGTGAACGCATTTTGTGTGTTTTTGTGTCTATGTAATTTTATTTTACATACTGGCATCATAGTGTGATTCATAATTTATATTATTCTCCATGAAGGAGCAGTGTTCTGAATCACAGCTACACTATCAGAAATAGCACAAGTCTAACTTACCAACTTAGTGCACAAAAAATAGCCTAGTAGAGTGATGTTTCATGACATCTTCCCCCATTCAGACTTAAATTGCCAATAAATGCACAATGACTCCTAAAATATGATTCGGTATTTTGAAAGATTATGCAGTTGTGGATACGGGTTAGCCCTTTGGCCAGTTTATGAGTCTTCAACCACTTCAATTGTCTTTGAAGACACGTTTTGACATGATAAAGACCTTTCGTGAGCAAAGGGGTAGCCATAGCAAAATCTGTACGCATGCGTAACATACCAGCACCTACCAGCAGATGGCAGCATAACACACAGGTCACCTAAAGACGTGTGCTGCGAAACTTTAAAAATCCCTAAACATCAGCATTAGAAAGTTGCAGTGTCCCTGACATGATATTCAGCACACAGAGCGCCTCTGCTTTCTGCTATTCAAATCACTCAGAATGAATGCATCAGTCAATGCCCCGGGGGAATGCTTGGTGTTTGTCTCTTATTAAATCCTCTTCAATGTTTGTCAATGAGAGGTCTCTGCCAATCTCTTCTGCTTTTGCGTGGAGAGTGGGGGTCCCAGGGGCGATGTTGTGCGGGAAATATCACTTCATCAGTATTCCGCTGCCTATCTGCCCCACTGGTCAATCAGCTCAGTGTATGAGGCTTCAGTTACAACCTTAATCTGAGGTAAAATCTATATGCACATTTACATTTCTGATTGTGAATAGTAATTGCGACATTTAGAATGCTACGTTGTAGCGCTGGTAATGTCCGGCGATGACGTTCATGTTTGTTGTTACATTATTCATTGAAATACATTTTAAGGAAATGTCCAGAAAAAGATATTTATATAAAGCAGATATTATTTTAACGAGTTGGCTTTAGGGGCAGTAAATGGGGGCAATTGGTTTTGTTGAGAAAAAATAGAACGATATTTAGGCTTACAGTGTCACAAGGAAATAACAGAACGTGCATTTACAGAACGTGCATTTACCATTTTAAATGCTTAAATATTTATTTTTATTTAAAAAGTATTATGTACAATATTTACAACTACATTTCGATATGAGCCGACCAACGCCAGGAGTATAGTTCCCGTTTTACGCGTACTCGAGGGACAGCGTACAGTGCGCTTGACGCAAATTTCGTCATCAGAATAGTACGTAGTACGCACAATAGTACGCGCACCGCCGATGTCACGAGGTATAGAGTCCCTGTCGCTACCCGATCCGTCCTGGAAACACGATTTGTGTGCGTCTACTTCCGGCCAAAACAATTTACGGCAGTTTAAAAAAGTTAATTGTTACCCCAATTGAATAATTAAAAAGAAATCTATCTTAATAGTTTACATTTGTTAGACACTATTTAGTAAAGTGTGTGTTTTATTTTTAAGTTATGCTGTACATATTTTAGCGTACTTTAACAAATGTCTCTATTTAAGAAACACACATCATTTTCTGAATTCATTAAATTTATTTATTTTATACATTTCTTCCTTCTCTTCTTTAGTCATTCATTCATTCACTCACTACCTCCCTCCATCCCTGCCTCCCTTAGTCACACACTCACTCTCTCATCTATTCATATACTTAAATTGCTGATTGATGAGAATGGGATTGACCTTTAGGCCTTGTTTATCAATACTGTATGCATTGATGATACAGTTCTTTTCAGTATAGAGTCTATAAACACATATTTACGGTATGGAACGAGTAATGTCAAAGTACTTTTTTTTAAAACTGCTGTAAATTGTTTGGGCCGGAAGTAGACGGACTTTCTCGCATGCGCGGAACAAATCGTGTTTCCAGGACGGATCGGGAAGCAACAGTCCCCCCTCAATTTCCTGCCCCTTTCGGACCCTGATTGATTCTATTGGCTGGAAGAACGTCTTTTTGGGTACTCTTTTAGCGCCTGATTGCAATTCTTACAAAATACGTTACCATACATGTCACAAGAACTTAGCTAAAATAACCATTACCGTCTTTTTCATTAAGTGCTTGCTATGCTAGTATTTATATGAGGCTATAGGTAGTGAAATAAAATAAATCTAGCCCTAGCACTTACCGAACATTCACAAAAATTTGAAATTTGTACCAGTCGGGGTCCTAAAGGGGACTGAACTCGAGGGGGTAGTCGATACCCCATGACACCCTTGGCTGAATCCCAAGACACCCACTTGCGGTCTTTGCACTTGAATACTTTCATGACATATTTCCTGTTTTTGGCAATAGTGTTCTAGTGGGCGTGAAGATCCCAAGTAGGCATTAAGTATTTCTAACCCTATGTGACTCACTTATCAAGCACAAACGTATAACATTAATTAATGTGGTGTTTCTAAATATATACATATATATAATAACTGACGTCTCGTAAATTGTTGCGAGTGCGGCGTTGTAACGTTTCTTCACAGAAATAATTTATACTTATTGACAACAAAAAATATTTGTAATTTTATTAAGTGAAGGTTAGTTTCTGATATTGAACTTATAGACCGTTTCATCTGACGCACGCAAGCCTGACCCCCAGTTATCTTCATGATGGGGGTTTGGCTTGTGTCTAATAACTATTTATATTACATTTATTTTATGTTAACATTATTATCATCAATTTGTTGAATTTTCTTGTATTTTCCTTTTTATTAAATAAACAATTTGTTGAAGGGGTCCTTAAGTTCAGTCGCATTTAAACAAATGACAAATTGTACATCGCAGTCTTAATTCAAAATATTGGAGAGACAAGTATAGTCAAGTAACGGTTCTTCTCGGTTTCTTTTGATTGTAATCAGAAATAATATACAGGCACGCTATTGTTTGTGAACGTGTACCGGAAGTCTTAGTAGGCAATTTGTTGGCCCTGGAGCTCATAGCCTACATTTGATAGATTCCAGGTAGTTAGTCAAGCTTAAGGTATGCACTTAACTTCCTAAACGACAGCTTTTCACTAAAGATTAACCATTTATTGGTCTTAGGTGTTTACAGAGCATTAATACCACATGTCCTATATGTTCCTAATGCTGCATTTCTTTTCGATTCTAGGAAGAAAGAGAAGCTCCAGTCTGATGTTTGTTCAAGTTTAATCCACAACAGACTTATTTCACTATATGCCATGCCTGAACACACAGACAGATGACTCTTAAATTCACCTGGAGATGAGTCAGCATTCCCATCTCAAAAAAAATCCCCTGCGTAACCCGGTCACAACCCATTCAAATGAGCTATCCCAGAGACTATAGGAAAGTCTTAAGATTGATTAAACACACAGCAGACTATTTCATCTGAATGTTGGACATTTACGTAGGATCGGTAATGAAGATAATCAATTTAAAAACAGTGAGACAAGGGAGTCAGAGTGCACGCTATTCACATAATTGCACCCGCTCAGAATAGCTTATGAATCTCCCCGCGCAGATATATGTCGAGCTTGGTTGATTTAATAGGTATTGCATACTGAGTCATTGTACGTGGCTCCCAGTTGTTGATGGTCTGCAGCTTTTGCTTTCATCGTCCTTTGGATATGGATTTTACAGCCTTTCCGTTTATTGGTAGTCTTAAACAATAAAGAAATAAATAAGTTTAAAGATCGAGTAAGTGACCGCCCAGCTGTCAAACAGAAAGCAGTGTAAATAAAATATCAAAAGCACCCGAATATGATTGACCTTTTGGGGAGATTCAGGACTTCTATCTGTCCATATAGCCAATGCCATTGAATTAACCTTATGTGTGCAGGAGATGATGGACTCTAGACTACTGCATTATTCACCTCGGTGTACTGTCTTTTTATTATATACTGCATGCTGACACTACCCATCTTTCTCTTCTTAGCCTCGTGGAAGGCAACAAAGATTTTTTTATGCCTTTAAAAATGCAAATGCTTCAGGGAGGCAATGAGGTGTCTTTCCTGAACTAAACTGCTTAAACCAAGCACCTGTATGCTGTCTGCTACATGCCTGTTTTCTAACACCTTCTTGTGTAGAGAGATAGATGTGGGTGTTTCCAATGGGGAATGAAGGAAGTGTTGCTTTGTGCACGCCCTTCCTCGCTATCCAATGAGAGCGACTTTGTAATTATTGCTACCAATAACTGCTGCTTTATTATAACAGAGACAAGGTTATAAAAGACACTTGAACTTCTGGTTTGTGGAGAGGGAATACACCATGAGGCTAGTGGATCGAGTAGCTGGCTATTTGATTGGCGCGTTCTCTTTATGATTTTTCAATTTATGTATTTTTGATGTATTTAGTCAGGTTTTGAAGTATTTACTTTCCTTCATTCCGTGGGAGCCATTTACATATCAGTGAATGTGTAAAATTGAGTTTTTTTGACAAAGAGCCACAGCATGATCAAGCTTGTTTTAAAATAATCGAATGAGAACTACTTTAATTCCTTTTTTTCACGGGTTTACAAGCTGTCAAGATGATTGAAAAATGATAGGAGCAAGCTCTTCTGACACATTTTGAGCGCCGCAATCCAAACAAGCTATTTTATTCGCAACACATCTGTCGTGGACGGCTTTCATGCAAAGCAATAAACATTAGCTGATGAGAGATTTGAATCAGAGCGTCAAAAATGCATTGTGCACCCTCTTTGGAACAGCAGAAAGAAGCCGAAGCTAAACTTGGACAGATTTACGAGTGTTTTTATGGGCCTGTTAGAAATCACTCAGGTCTTATTGAAGCTGATAATGAAAGGAAATATAAACGCAAGCAAGCTCTCCTCATTGGCAGGCTTCATGGCCTTCCACATTACTGAAAAATTGTGCAAGCGGTTAGACTTCTCAAACACTTGTGAATGTTAAAAAGCTTGTTAAATGAAGAGCAAAGACGTAACATTGAAGCCAACCCAAACACATGTGATTCATAATGTATAGTAACATGTTTACATGGTAACATGCTGTTTGGTATAGATTTAAGTATTCTATTGCTACTTTTAGCCAATGCTGGGAATCGCTATCTATTCATGTACACTGGAGATTCACTGGATAGCAAACACTGTGTGCTTTTTGACATTTCTCACATTCAACAGCTTGTGCTAAGACACACATAAAGATTATTTTGAATTAACAAAAAGTTATATTCAAATCCTTGTCACCTTATCAGAAAATGACAGTGAACATGCTGTGTGATTCACTCCACAGCTTTTGTATGCTGACAATATTAGCATTAGTTAGTTAAAATGTCCCTCGTTGCGCACAGCTGTGCTGTTTAATTAACGTAATTTCCGTAGTCGCTCACACGCTAATTGCTATTAAAGTCCTAACAGCTCTCTCTTCATAAAATGGAGAATGTCTTGCAAGTAAACGTTTTCACTGCCAGGTTTTAGGTTGGAAAATGGAGGAACCGAAATGAGAAAGAAACAGGTGTTGACATTACACAAAGTTTATGTGCCAGAACTTGCAGATATCTCATGGCAACATATTAAAATATACAGTTTTTAATATATGTCGGTAACCTTAATTTTGCCACTTAAATCCAAATCATTTTTATTTCAATTTTATTTCTGTTACGCTTTCCATGCTGTGTGCATTGTTGTAAAGCAGCTACAGAGACTGTTTTTTGCACAGGGGAAATTGGAAGAAACAAACAGGAAAATGATAAAAATACAAGAACAATGCCCAAAAATATCATCAGTTGCATTTGGATATGACACAATATATACAATAAATAAAACACAACGTTTTGACAGTGTTCTTGCCAAGAAACAAATTAAAAGCTAAATATGCCAACAAAATGACTGGGAATTTCCTAGTGACTCAATAGTAGGAGGTCAGAGAAAAAATGTCATCTTTGCTACAGGGAGTTTTATGTAAAAATTGGTTAAGCTTATCAGAAATTCCAGTATCCTTTTGGACAATTTATATTTAATTATTGCTTATATCAGTTTGCTAATATGAACTGCTTTTGAACTGTCTGTGCCCTTGAAAGAAGAAAGCATACTCATCACTTCAATTATATTAAAGAAACAGGCATCTGTGGGTTTAAGCTCATCTGCCTCTGTAAATGACAGGCCTGAACAGAGCAACTGTAGAACAATTAATGAAAATATTCTCTAATCCTCTCGTCTGAACCTTTGGTATGTCTGGGGCACAAAACCCAGGCCCCTGTTTAAATGTGATTGGCCAGTCTTATGATGTTGCTACATCAGGGCCAAAGATTTTAGTAACTAGAGTTATTTTCGAGATAACCATAAGGTTTATAAAGAGGTGAAACCAGGAAGAGCCGCTTGAGGTAAAGACAAGCTTTATTTAAATTCCAATGCTATGAACTGTGCGAAATACGACTTTTGTGAAACACACAATCCTGTTATGAATGAAAACGTCTAAAGTGTCAGTGACAAGATTTTGCTCATCAATGATTTTTGTTCTTCAAAGAATTAAATGAATAATATTTTATCAGTGGGAATTATTTGAAAGTGAAAGGAATGAATAGTTTTCTATTTATATTACTCTGACATTTGAAGAGGTTTTATGTTTTTCACTTTTTGGTTATATACATCGGCATATACTTTAGTAGCTAATTCTGCTTTACTGTTATTAAAAACACAAGTCTGGGCAAAACAAATATTTTATGCCGTAACTGGAAGTAATACATGAACAATTGTGATGCTTGACTGAATCTCATTAGAGCATTTTTACATTTATAGAGATTTGCAATGCGTGTATGATCCCGAAAATAAAGATTGACAAATGTTGATTACTGTACAAAATATTGATATACAAAATGCAACAGTTTTCAGCTTTTAATTGAGTATTATAAATCCCCAACATAATGTGTATTGTTATTTTTTAATTACATTCATTTTATAAGAAAAACTATTTTAGGTATTAAAATTTACTGTTCTTAAGGTGCTTGAAATCCACATTGCAGCATTTTTAAATCAACCAGTGAATGTATTTGTTTTTGAACAATGTGTTCCTAAAATACCGTCTTGAGGATCTCTGGTACATTAGCATAATATCTACCCGTTGGAATCATTCAGACACAGTGGCCCTGTCTGTTCCAACAGAGGTCAGCTTGTACTTTCCAGCTACCACATCGCATGACCATTTTTCATAGCACAAACTGCTGCATGAACAAATGCAATAAATGACTTTACAAAAGCTAATTTTAAAGGCATGTCTGAGACCATCTGAGTCAACAATTATGAGTCATCCGAGAAATAAAGGGGTTATTGAAAAAGTCTAATAATCATTCAAAAGATCCTTAATCTTGTTTGAGGTTTCTGAAGGCTGCAGCTGTCTAGAAGACTTGTAATAGAGATCATGTGTGATGTTTTGAGTTTCTACTTTAGAAAGGCGGATAAAACATTTTGTTGTTTGCCTGCAATGCAGGCAGCTTGATCTTTCCGCTCAATATCACTTTACCCATTGAGGAAAACATCAATGCTTTTTTGGGTTCCTAATAGGCTGTAAGTAATAAGCCCCTCAAACCATTTTAGAACTCCAGTCGTGCATTAAAAAATATTTTCAGGTTTACACACTTTACAGTTGGATGTTATGTTTTTTAAATCATCTTTGTAAAGGGAGCAAAAGTAATTGCATCCTATCGGAGGCAGTGGAATCGTTCAGCTTAAAGTGACGGGATGTTGGCGTACATAGTAAATGTCATGGGAGCATGACTTTCACGTGACAATAAAAAATGAAAGACATTTAATGGCTCACCATGTTTGAACGTATGAACGTGTTTGCATCATCGCTGGGTTTAGATCGGAGAGGCGAGGATTAACAGGGTGTTTGTGTCTATCAGATCTATAAGCTTTGCTAAACCCATATTTGATATAATGAACGCCCTTGAGCTTATGCTGCCCTCTTTTTACCCCACCTTCATATTTCTCAGCCCTCTGTCATTTGATAGGATTACATGAAAACTGGTCTGGGTTACTTGTCACGGCAGCATTCCCTTTCATGCTATGGACATTTGACATATTTTGCTTAAGGTCAGAACACAACCCGTGTCCACGCACAGAGTAAAATGCATAGTCTTAAAGAAAACTGGGTTTAAAATATCCAACCAAAATTTTGTAACTAAAATATCACTTCTAGTATTTTCTGTGTTTTTATAGATACATGTTAAATGTACCTGTACATGTAAAAGTAAAATGATTAATTCCAAATAAGTGTTTTTTATTTTTAAAATGGAAATCAAACAAAATGTCCAAAATAACAAAAGATGAAATGTTTGCAGATTTTGAATAATTTAAACAACATTATACTTTTAAATTTTACATTTGAAATGTATTTTCAACATGAATATTTGATGAATTTTTTTACAACTTTAAAGCATCTTGGCATTCTCTCAGTATTTCACATTAGTGTTTAATATAATTTCTGATGTTCGACACACTGGACTGGAATAAAATCAATACATGTAAAAATGCTGATTGAAGCAAAACTGTCCGCAATTTTTTTACAAGTTTAAACATATACATTTGCAAATCCAACTCTACCCTATGTCACATGAAAAGACAGGTTATCCAGAACTTACCTAAACTAAGACAAACCAGACGCTATTTTGAAAATGCCTCTATATGATTTCTTTTCTGTGCATGTGTGCGGATAAAGCCACATGAAAGCTCCCTCTTCAGAGTGCATGTCTGCGTTCTGCTCGGGTGGTGAGAGGGAGTACAGCAGAACACCGAGGGGTGAGATAAGCAAGAACAAAGCTTACTTTCCCACAGTGCGAAAACAAAGATTTCCCACCCTCAGGCTTGCCTGCCTTGAACGCTAAACAGAAGACAACACAATCTGAGGAGACCCGGGAATAAGAACTTCTCTAGACATAACTATTTGTTCAATCAGTTTGTTTTCTCTGGTGTTATGGATTTCTGCTCCTAAAACACATCTTGGATCAGAGTGATGTGTTGAGAAGCAGTGCAGTGAATTGCTAAAATCACGTCTTTTAAAAGCAATATATTAAAAATACAAAAAATAAAGACATTATGCAGCGCAGTGTAGTTTTGTGCAAACAAAGTCTTTGCTTTATTTGTAAAACATGCAAATGCATAATTCAGTCTGCTTAAACCGACTCTAAAATCAAAACTTCACAGGGGGGAGGTCTCAAGTTGGAACTTGCAGCCTATGAATAAAACTATAAATTATGTGCAGTTTTAGACAGTTCGAACATGTTTTGTTTTAGGGCATTTCGATTTGTTAGTTCTAGAGTGCAGTCAGCCTGGTCCTTAGATTTATTACATGCATTGAAATTTAAATTGAAAGGCCGCTTGATGTGTGTGAGGATTTTGATTAAAGAATCCAGGCCATAAAGGAGACAATAGAGGGCGTTGTCCTTATGCAACGAATGTTTTCACTCTCTGATTCAAGGTGTTAAAGCCAATGGAAGGGAGATGGTACGAGGATGGTCGGGCAGTTCAGAAAACACAGGAAGTACAGTGGCTTTTTGTCTATATACATGCAGGCTGCTCCCCTTACTGGGTGTCTGTTTCCAGGGTTGCACACATGCATAAACACACACAGGTACTTGGATGCACTCACAGAGGGGATAGGTCTCAACCTCTCTTCCCTCTCGTGGCGGCGTTGTACGTAATTCAGCAGGTGTTGCTAATAACCCGGCTGACATCATCCTCCTGCACAAAGGCACATCAAACCCATACCTCGCCAAAGAAAGCAAAACTTAAGCTGTGGAGATAGAAAAGGCTTGAGACAAAAATACTTTTTACAGGACATACTTCACCTACCAAAATCCCCTCTAGGCAATCTAGTTTAAAAGAGACACACTGCCTACTGTTTCCACTGTCTAAAAAAACAGTCTGGTTGAAAATTTTGGAATAGTGTAAAGCTAATAATAACATACATTTTTAATATAATTATAAATAATCATGAATATTGTAATTATTAAAAAATAGAATCTTCAATAATATTCCAAATATCCCTAACGCCAGATATTCACCATATACTTTTCAACTTGTCAATGTGAGTTTGTAGCACTGCACATTCGCAATGTCTACTTACAATACACAAAAACAGTGATATCCTTACAATCCCTCTGGGTAACATCAATTCATTTGTTCACAGAAGGAATCTGGGCCATTGCTCCAGAGACCTACTTGTCTTATTGTGGGACAATCTACTCCTGTGACCTGCTCACAGTAATGCAGGAAATGGTCCATGAGCATTGACATTAGGCTTTGTTTCATTTCCCTGATTCTGATATAGATGATTAAATTGAATTATGGTTCATATTGAATATAGTCATATGCAGTACATGATCCAGTTGCCCTGAAGAACATTGCCATGCGTGGGAGGTAGTGATGTACAGGTATGATGCAGATATGGCTTCAAATAATTATGGTAAAACAATTTTATTTAAAAACCTTAGGGCCTAACTTATTGAGTAAAGTAGAAGTACTACAATAGCGTAACGGTCCGGTGTAGGAAATTTAATGGCATCTAGTGGTGAGGTTGCAAATTGCAACCAATGGCTCCCTTTGAAAGCCCTACAGCAACTGACAAAGCACTTCACGTGAACTTGTATGCATCACGAATCATGTCAAAATGCATGCCTGCTGTAGACACGTCGAAAGGGTTTATGATAAAAGAAAGGCGGGCGTCTCTTTTATTAAAAACCCTTTCCACGCGTCTGCTGCAGGCACGTATTTTGCCAGACACATGACGGACTGAATACATGTTTTGCCGAGCTTCGCATTACTGCTTACCGTGAAGAGGAGCCACGGATCGCCACTGGTATATACATATAACGTTTTCACGAAACGTGTTTGTAGAGCAAGTTTGTCAGTTTAGGGCTACTGTTGAGACAACATGGCGAATTCCACCTGCAGTGTACGTAGGTAGTAATAGCTCGTGGTGATAAAAACATAACGCTTTATAATGTAAGGTCATACACCTCTGAAGACATAGCTGTGTATATTATATTGCACTTCTGTCAATAGATCCTCCAAAAAAATGACACAATGCACCTGTATGTTTTATCACATTTGCCCTAGACATCTCATTTTTAATACAAAAAAGCATATCAAAAATATTTTATTGACTTTTTTATACTAAATATATTAACATATAAATATGAAATGAATAAATATGTTTAAATTTAACAACATTTTGCCTAATGTAAAATAAATTATAAATAAAAATGAAAAAGTTTAGTTTGGTAACCTAGGGTTTGTTGAGCCTGCTTTTATTTTATAGTTTTGAATTGAAATTCAATTAAGTGAATTAATAATTAGTGTTTATTAAACACTGCTTTGACTAGCTTGTACTAAAACTGTGACTTGAGATTATTTTTTATTACATAATTAATTTGTACAGGATCGGTTGAAAACCAGGAAGCGCATTGCATCTACATGTGACTGGTTTCTGCTGTGTATTTGTAAACACTACTTAATTTACAAGAACTTGTGTACCCTGTTTCATTCTGAGTGATATCCATAGAAAGTCAAAAGTGCTCGCTCTGTTTGGAAATTGACTTCAACAGGAAATGTTGACCATTGACTCCAGAGGAAACCACTCCCATTGAATGTACAAAAGGAAAGAAACGTCACTGTTATTATCTTAGAGATACAGTATACAGGGTTTTACCCAGTTTACATTCCTATGTTAGGAATTGAAGTTTTATAAGCACTAATCCATGGAAGAATTTAGATGCATTAAAAAGGTGAACTTTATACAAGTGCAATAATTTGTAGAGATCTGGATTAAGAGTAACAGGAATCTGTGCTGTGCTATATTAAGGTGCATGCAAGGTGTAGATTTGAGGTTTTTGGAACAAGCACTTGTGCTCTCCAGAAATTAACATTGGCACGGACTAATCTTATAAACAACAAACTGAAGAGAAACCAGAGGATTGAGAGAGAATTTCATCAAGATTAGTGTCCCCATCACATTCTAGAGGAAGCAGAGAGAGAGAGAGAGCAAGAGAGAGACGTATTGGGCATCTATGTGATCAAAGGCTTGCCGAGGAGGATCTCACCCGTGCCGGATAGGTTCTCAATAATTGGTACTTCAAATCCTCCAAGTTTTGAGACTGAAGTCCTCAGTTCAAAGTCATCTTCAGACACTTTTGAATATACCTGATGTCACAAAGGCACCTGTGTACCATCTGTGTTTGCACACTAACTCAGCAGAGAACTCCTTGTATGTTTGATCTTGGTTGTATGAAAAGGTTAAAAACAAATGAAATTCATCTCGTGTATGCATCCGTCATCATTCATAATATGAATTTGCCATTCAAGCTGATTAAACTGCTTTGAGATTTTGAGGCTTGTAAAAACAGCAGTACCAAACGTGTTCTTTTCTAACTATGGAATTATTCATTATCAATTTTATTTATTTATTTTAAAATTTATTGTAGATAAGCACCTCCAGTGCCTCCTCCGCTCCAACAGAACCATCAGAAGTAAGATGGGGGTCATGGCTTTTTTTGATTAGCTGTAATGGATAAACTATCCACGCTGTAGGCAATCAGAGCTTATACATGCAAGGCGGGCAGTGAGGGCCTCACAGGAAGAGATTGGTAATGCTGGGAAAAGGGGGCCCGTGTTTCAAGGAGGCTTCAAGCATGGAGGGCGAGATGGTAAAAACAATGTTTATATAAGCAGCTAATCAGCAGAACATATGGGGTTATGAAGTCTGGGGGAGGGCGCGAGAGTCTCAAATGTAAAAAAATCCTTTGTACAACCCAACATGGGAAGAACGTCCTGCTTACAAATAACTGAGTATAAATGTGTGTGGAACAGCTGTGAACATCTAAACATGTGTGAAAAACAATGCGTGGCAAGAATCCAAAAAACAAGACTCTTTCAGGTTAAACAACATATTTGAATATTTACTTTTGTAGGTTTGTTCTGCCAAGAGGCTGGCTGGATATCAAGTTCAGTTGTTTTTATGTACTAAATGTTCTGATTTATTTCTAAACACACATCCAAAGCGTTATGCCCTTTCAAATAGATTATTTCATCGAAGTTGAGTGTGGAAATTGTACAACTACTCTAAAACATCTTACACAGAATTATAATCCATTTACATTTTGGCAGATTCTTTTATCCAAATCGACTCGCGTTGCATTATACTATACAATCCTCTTTCTCCTTTTCTCCTTTCTTGTGGTCCTATCTTATATTGCTTTGAGGTAGGGGACTAAAAAGTTGGCACTGCAATGCCAAACCACAACATCTCCACTGCTTCTCTTTGTCTGTACGGTGCTGTAATAAGCTTTTGCGAACACCTGTGGCATAAATGGACCTAAATACATAAAGGTGCTTTAAGCATGCCAACACCTCAGAATGATGACAACATGCATGTGCTTATGAGAGGTTTACTCATTCGGTTCCCCTGGGGTGGAATGAACTGCCAGTCTACACCCGAACTGGAGCATCCTTCACAACTTTCAAAAAACAGCTCAAAACATACCAGTTCCGCATTCATTTATACAAATCTTGTTGTTCATTCTCTCCCTTTCTTACTTCAGCTTTGATCCTCCTAGTAGCGTGGCCTTGTAAACTGTTTTGTTGTAAACAAAACTGTAAACTGTAATGTTTCGCGTGTTGACAAAATGTTGATATGTTTTCCTACTTGTAAGTCGCTTTGGATAAAAGCGTCTGCCAAATGAATAAATGTAAATGTAATGTTCTTACGGCATTGCGATTGCCAATAGTTTGATCTATGTTTATGCATTTGGTACGTGCTTTCAACCTTTTCAAAAGGTATACATTTGCGGACTGGGAACTGAACAAGTGAGGGAACCATTCTTTACAAGTTGGGCTGCACATCAAAGGGGGTTTCAGGGCCATGCGAGTTTATTGCTGTTTTTCTACTCGTAGCGACAGCAAGATTTTTTATGCATGTGATCCCTGAGGGTTTGGAACCAAAATCACACTTCATTGAGGTAAACATTTTAAATAAATGAGAGGTGGCAACAAAATGAACAAAGGTTATACACATCAGGTCATTTATTCTAAACATTAATGAATTTATCAAGTTACGTTCTGAAGTGAAGGAATTTGTTCAGATTACAATTTGAACCGAACATCTTTAGGTCCAAATTAGCCTCTAGCGTCTGTCAGATAAGCGATTAGTTTTATGGGATTTAGAAAAAAAGTTTGCTGACATGATTTTGCAAGTGCACACTTAACATGCGATTGTAAACTGCCAAAGGACAATGTTCTTGACAGGGGGCCAAAAATGTTATAACTTTGATCGATCAACAATGTATCTGTTCTTAAGTGTGCAAACAATGCATCTTGTATGGTTCACCTTATTACTTTCAGCCTGAATTCATGACTCTGTGAATAAACCAAAATGCACGTTATTCACTGATAATTGTTAAACTCAAGGACCCCGTCAGTCTGTATTTTGTCAGCCATTAGGTTTCAGAACCTAATGGGCAAATAAGGGCAAATAAGATAATTGTATTTTTTTGGGTGAACTTTTCTCTCAAAATTAATAAGGATTGATTCATGCACAAAATGTGCTTTGGTGTGCTTTATTGAGGTTGACTTTAATAGACATTAGAGCTTGTAACATATAATTATGAGATCCAAGCAAAAGAACATCTAAGTTGCTGTCAGGTGAGCATCTCTAGAGCACGTGCTTTCTATAATCCTGTTAAAATACACCCTACGCCCCCGCGGCAAAAAATACAGCGGCTCAGTCTGAGATTCTGAAATTATTTATTAGACTTTTGGTACAAGTTTAAAATTCATCGATGCGTATGAGAGCAAAATGCACATACAAATCATTTACCCGAAGGAATGAAAAGACAACCAGTCCAGGCAGACGAATAAAATAATCCAATTTTGAAGATTTTTGTCTGTGTTTAAAATCCCGTCACTTGTGGAAAAAACAAATCGTGTGTTTTTCGATTCCAGTAAACATGCTCCAGTGTCTTGTTACGAGATACCCTTGGGAAGGTCAAGTTACCTACCCATGTCCACCTTACACACTTACAAGATTTTCAGGCGAACCGTCTGAATAGACGCAATGTCCCCATTAAAAGTTTAACATGAAGGAGCTGCATGACACAACCTCAAAGGGCTGTTTACAAGATTTGTCCAGTTTAATTGTTAGCGCTTGAAATACTGCCGCAGAGGCAGCGAAGAAAAAAGTCAGTAATTGCCGTTTTCGCCCCTGGTAATTACAGCCGTTTTGCAACATGACTGAGTCCTGGCAGCCCTCTGGTGTCTTCTGAAATGACGGTGGCAGTAAACAAGTCACGGTACTGGCAGTAAATTAAAGATGTATTGCCTGCACCCTACAGGTTGTGTAGCGCTGGATACGAGCCAATGGGATTCTGTTATTATCTCAGTGCGACACCACAGCGCTCAAAAGGACCCAGTGAAGCAAACACGTGAAAAACCAAGGTCAGCTGCCTAATGGAACTTTTAAAAGCCATTTGTTTTGCATTACTAAAAAATGTTTAAACGTTTGTTCTGAGTCATGCTGTGCGACAACAGGGCAACACGTAGTCACCGTTCAGGAACTCTAAACCTGTATGCGGCCTGGCAATGAAACCACACTTGAACAGGACTGGTTTAGATTTGAAAGAATGAGGGAATTATCTGAAGCGAAAGGAATCAAATGTCTTCTGGCGCTGACTAAAATGCAAGGCTTTCCCATTAGAATTAAAATATTCCTCATTCTTGATTCTATCTGCATCGGAACGAGTTCTTACTCTAAGTGCCGCTTTAGCTGTGAAAAGAACGTGAGACCCACAAGTTATCTTGTGCCACACCGCGAAAGAATGTTGATAACAAATCTTGTATTGCAAAAACATGAGGGAAATGTCAATGCTATGCTTAAAAGGCTATTGTGAGAGAGGACACGATAAACCATTTGAATATAGTACTTTTTTGCATAAAATAAAATATTTAAAACGTACAGCAAATAAATTATGCATTAGGAGAAATGATATAGCTCTATATTAAGCACTCTGTGCAATCCTGTTTATGTACATTTTAACAGTCTTTCTGCGAAAAGATCAAAAGTAAAGCTCATAAATAATCCATATGCTGTTTTAATATAAAACAATTTGATTTAAGCACATATTATTTCTAGATAAATGTGTTGATTCCTAAATGACAACATTTACAAGGTTTTTTGTTTGCATAATTGTTTTAAAGCAATGTGCATACAAGTCCATTTCAAATTAATGCAAATAAGATACTTGGCAATATTCAGGGGGGGGTTGTTTTGGTTTTGGTTATACTTAATGCAAAATTAGAATATTTCCATATTTAATCTGAGCTTTAAGTGCATAAAAATTAAATGAATTCAGTTTTCATATACAGTATTTAGCTGCACTGTAACATGATATAACTGTAACAGCATAATAATTTTGTTCAAATGCTCATTGAATCTTTATCTTATTTAAACATCAGTATCCAGAGGAGGTGATCTGTCCACACAAGGCGACAGAGAGTCTTGACTGTGAGTTGAGCTTATTCCAGTATCTGAGTCCGTGTCTGTTGCATCTGTAGGCGCGCATGTTTGTCTGATCTTGCCTGATGTCTGCTGAGAGACAGCAGCCCTGGTCTGGCTCTTTAAAGATACAGGCTGGTCAGGACAGGTCCCCAGCTCCAGTGTACCGAATTGAGCAACAAGATGCTGGTATTCTTGGTTCCGTGACTGTAAGGCTGTGTTGTTCTGTTGCAGTTCCTTCTCGATGTCTTGTGCTTGGGAATGGAGCGAAAGCCCGGCTCTCATGCTTGACTGGAGTTCATTGCGTAAGCTTTCTAACTCCAAAAGATCTGAGGAGGTTAGAGTTAGGTCAGATCCCAGCTCCGGTTCTGGGCTTGCTGCTGCTCCCCTTTTCAACTCCTCTGAATCGAAGGTCCAAGGATTGCTCCTTAGCTCCAGGTCGATATCTCGAGAGAGCCGATCAATGAGTTCTTGGTGTCTGCAAATGTGTAGGTCTAGTTGCTCGATTCCATCACTGGTGTTAAAATACTCCTGCATCTGGCTGTCCAATTCAGACGAGAACAGAGGCAATGCCTGTACATCTTCACAATCTGTGAGGCTGGAGGGAGATGTGGGGCTGCTTTTCACCTGTCGCTCCAAATGTTCAATCTCCAAGTCCAGCTCACGCATCTGCTGAATCTGCTGTCGCATGGTCTGGTCCTGAGAGATGATCAACCGCACCATCTTGCTGATTTCCTCAGAGCCCTCTGATGTATCTTCTTTCTGGATCTTTTCCAGTTTGCGGAAAGCCTTCTTCACCATGCGCTTCTGCTTTTCCGCAGTCACGGTCTTGGCATACTGCGCAGGTGCCTTCTCCAGTCTCCGCGACCTTGCTCCTCGAGATCTTGAAGCCCTCTTGGCTCCCTTGGATGAAGGCACAAAATCGCTTATTTTCACAAGAACAAACTGTATGAAAGGTCTTTCATCACCCCAAGCGTTCCATAATCTGAGGATTCGAGTGAGAGGTGGCAGAGCTCTTTCAAATCCCTTCCACCGTTCCAGGATACAAAAGTCTTTGGGTTCTCCATGAAGGAGCCTCTTACTTTCGGGTATAGTCTTGTGGTCCTCCAATAAAGCCTCAACCAGGTCGGCACAGGTCGTGTGCTTGGTCACACCGCAGACAATTTTTTCTTCTTGACACACGCTCACCTGGATTTCCTTTCCTGGTGTCTCCTCTGCATCCTTAGACCTGCTACAGAAATAAAACAAGTGCAAAATAAGCTAAAGTAAATGACAGACTGTAGCCATTGTATGGTATGTTAAATCAATATGATAAAGACAATTTGTTTGAACAAACCAGCGTATTTTGTGATGAAGGAATGTGAGAGGTATTCAAGAATGCAAGTGGTAAGTTAATGGTTAAAAGACCCTTCTACAAAAGTCAATAGTTAAACTATTTTCACACAGAATGAGTCTGCAACGGAGGTATATGGAAAGCCTCTTATAAACATATATAATAATTAACCAAATGCAAAATGTACAAATCCAAGTTCTTTATATTGTATGATATTAAACGCAAAATACCACAGCTCTTAAGGCACACCTGTATTAATTGTATGACCAACTTGTTGGATCTCCCCAGATCAACAAGATTAACAGGAAGCGTAGTTTGTCCACAGATCAGTTATTTAAGCTGCAATACAATACATGCAATAACACTCACAAATGCTTTACACAATGGTTTTGCCCCTGGCGTACTGATTTTTATTTGTGAAGAAGTTCTTATAAATAACTTTGTGATGACATGTTACTTCAATCATTTTATTCAGAATTCAATTGTTCTCCAAAAATGGTCTACTGCAGTTTGTCTTCCAAGCTCCTCATGAGTACAGGAAATGAAAGAGATGGATGCACCTGTGTTTGTCTTGTGGGAAAATCAACGGTGACCAGCGGCATCCTGGTACATACATCCTGCCAAATGTTTCTATATCGTGAGTCGTGAGGCAATGGGAAAGACTGAATTCCATTCATTTATCGTGAACAAATGCAGTACAGCGTAAAATAAATGTACTACAAACGGTCTGCTTTCTGTATTTACAGTAAAATACAGGCCTTTTTTAAAACAAACTTTGCGTGTACACTAGAGCATGGTTCGGTGAACACTACGTGTATAAGGTTGGTCCGTAACATAAAACCCTGATTTGAAACGTATATCACTTGTATCTATTGTGGCCTAATAATCACAACACCGTACACATTTTATGATGCTCAGTGAAGGTGAACAGAACAGAACACTCTGCTTCTCAACACATGTTTTGCCAGCAGACATGATGACCGTAACACAGAGAACATGATGTATTCTTCATACATTCCTCATCACAGTGTCTGAACAAGCGTCAGGTTATTTGGACACATGTAAAAAACTTAAGTGCACCAGATCGTATGGGGGGGAAACCATAAGTCACATATTTCACACTAAAGAGTAATATTATGAAAACATGTCATCAACACACAGTACAGCAGAGGCAGACATAAAAAAACTGTGCTTCCGGAGTCCTATCTAAAGGGATCGGAGAATTTTGAGGAAAAAACGGTTTTTCATTCTGGTTTGCCGATTCTCAGGAAAAACCTGTTTATTAGTTTAACATCACTGGGAAGATGTTTAACATCTCAACTGGAGCTCTGCATTAGCTTTTTAGACTCATTAGAAAGAGCAAGCGCATAACGCTGCTTTAGTAATTTACCAATATTTAAGCCATAACAGTTTGATGTTACTCCATGTTTGGCACACTAAAATAACTACACAATTTTGGCAGCTGAGGTAGTTTAGTAAAGGGTAATAAGTGCCCACACACTTAAATTCCTTGTTGTTGAAGCGTACAGCTATTGAATTTCATAAATAAAAAGTCAAGGATATCTGTGAATTTAAACATGCATAAATCAATCCATAGAATGTCACAAACCACTAGAACTAAGACAGACAGAGTAAGTTTACCTTGATTGGTTTTTCCTTTGAACATTTCAGATAATTATAGTTGGCTTATGTGATTTTACAGCGCCATAAAGATTTAATCACCCCTTACCTAGTCCAGACTGAACGGTTTAAAGACCAGCAAAGCTCAGTAAAATGTCTTGTTGTGAAATCTATATTACAACACATTCATACGTAATCAAATGATTTGGCCAGATTTATCCTCTGCCCTAGCGTAGGAATATAAAATGTAAAAAATATATGGCACACCATAACATAAAAGCTAGAGCACACTTACAGCCACTCTAAATCCACTTAAATCTAACACAACAATTCATTTAGACAGAAACAACTGGAAACACAGACATCACATTTCAAAAGCAACCACACAAGCTCAAAAGCAGGATTAGACACAATAATAATTAATACTATTCAAATAATTATATTATAATTATTCTGTATAGTCTGTAATATTATGCATTTGCTGTCAGGCACAAATCTGAAACGATTTTTCAGAGGTATAACTCAAACACAAGTGAAGTAGACTATACACAATCACATCAATTTATAAGCTCAGCCTTGTTACAGTAGTTCTTTTCATCCAACACACGCACATCTGACATGCGCGACTTGATATTTAGAGGGAAAATGACTCGGTTTGGAGAGACATGGCGTTACTTTACGCCAGCTACCTGCATCCACAGAGGCAACAGGGCAAGCAGAACAACAGCATTAGTGTAACTCGATTCTCAGCGACCATGCAGCGGAACATTGAAAGAGAGCCAGAGCTGTTACAGGACCCAAACCCATTACGCCTTTGTCATTGTCCAGGCAGTTACGCACGAGAAAATAATTGAATCTCCCTCACGATTTCTGTTTTCGTATTTTAAATATGCATATTTGTCTATTCTATGAAATATTCTGTGAACATCTCACATGAAACGGACGGTGTGAATCATCATACCTGTTCTTCAAACGCGCTTTCAGAAAGTTTTTGCCGAAAGGAGCCATTGCGCGTCACCAAGCGTCAATACGATCACAGGTCAGATCCGAGCCATCTTGTTAGAAAACGGAACGCACGAAGCTCAAATAAAAAGTGCCAATGAAGTGCCGCTCGTAGAAAAAGTTCAACAACTTGTGAACTTCAAAGTAAAGAAAGAGTCACAAGCGGCGATGATCGCGCAGGCCCGGCCCACAGCGCACGGGGGAGGTGACAAGACTCAAGGCTGCGGGGAGAGCAGCGCGGAGCTGAATCTGACGGTAGAGCTTCTATAATAAAATTAATTGTAATGCAATCTAAATCCATTCAGCATTGGCACTGTTGACTTTTGAAAGCGATCTCAAAGATATGTTTTATTTCAGATTAGACTGAGAGGAATTTATAACACCACATGGCCTATTAAAACCTGCAGTATAAACATTGCAAGTTTGAAAACAGTATACACAGTCTCTAAAAAAATTACAAAAAAGTAGTATTAATAATATGTGACCCTGGATCACAAAACCAGTCTTTAGCAGCACGGGAACATTTTCAGGAAAAGCCAAAAATACATTGTATGGGTTAAAATGATCACTTTTTCTTTTATGTCAAAAATTATTAGCATATTAAGTAAAGATCATGTTCCATGAAGATATTTTGTAAATGTCCTACCTTAAATATATAAAACTTTATTTTTGTGAGAGGATGGCATGCTGTAGGGCCTCTGATGGACAACTTTAAAGGCGATTTTATCAATGTTTAGATTTTTGTGCACCCTCAGATTCCAGAGTTATAAACGTCTGTATCACCGTCTGTAATTTGTCCTTCAAAACTCAGACATCATCTGAAAGCTTAATTATTCAGCTTTCAGATGATGTAAAAATCGAAATTTCGGTTTTGTTGTCAAGGGTCACTTATTATGTCCACTCGAGAGCGACGTCAAGTGTAAGAATAATAATGAAAACACTTTAATGATGACATGGTTACAATTTTCTGTTAGAAAAGAGATTCAATATAATGTTCAAAAAAAAAAATTCTTGCAAGAAGGAGCAACACAGACGCCAGAGAAAAAGCCAAGCATGGTTGATCTGACAGATTCATAATAAAGACTCTTATCACTAGGTAAGATAATACTGGAATCTGTTGAACAGTCATTTCTTCAAAAGGCTTTATCAATATGAATGCTTTTTACTCGTACAGATATTAGTTACACATTCTGTTTCTGCTATAAATCCCCTAATAGCTAAAGAAGCAGCTAAAGCAAGCAATAAACAAAGATTTCCCAACTTTTTCCCATTACAATTGAAATGCTTTCATATAAATCAAAGCGGGTAAGAATACATAAATATATTGGGAAGCTTATTGTCAGTTACTATAAATTGTTATTTTTCCATTTTGCTATCGTTACTGCTATGTGTTAATCCAACAGAACAGCATGACCTGTGCTGATGTGATGAGTTCAAAAAAAAAAACTGTCAAAAGGTCTGTTTTTTTCTTTATCAACCAGTTGAGATAATACTGCAGAACCTTACATGCTCTCCGACTTTATCTGTCATCATCTTCATCATCACGCTTCCAAGAACTAATAACAAATTCCCTTTTCAGTGCAAGTTTTGACGTCAACAACGGAAGTGGCATTTCTGAGGTGTCTACTGATGTCATCGTGACACAAGACGAGAGGCCACTGTGGGAAGGGGAGAGAGATATGGAGATGGATAGGAGGGGTATGAACGATATCACTCTGACATCATAGAGGCTCTTATATACTGGGTGGAATGGAGCCCACCAATCCACACTTCACTTCTGAGGAACCCAAGAGGAGACACAGCCAACAGGTTGAACAAGAAACCAAGGGGACAGCATTGACTTCTGCAGGAAGTGCTCCTCTGTGATCATCTCTTTATTTTCCCCATACTTCTCTCTGCTTTGCCATTTGTTATATACCCTTTTTTGACCTCTAACCCTATGGACTTGGGCCTGTCTTAAATGTGTAACGACTGTGGGACTACTACCAACAAGATGCAGATGCAGCTAACCTTCATAATGCTACTATTTTTATTTTATAGCGGACTATGCTCAGGTAGGCTATTTAATGCTTTATAGCTTCTGATGGGTTTCCACTGGTTCTTTTATTTTAAGCTTCGAATTTTGCAAAGTAAACTGTTTTAGAATTATCCTGATGGCCATATTTTGTGGAAATGATGGATTTTTTGGTACTGTATTTTTGACACTTCCGTTGTCAAGATTCATTGTTATTTTAATGTTGCAGTTATAAGTGTCAGAAAGAAAATCACTTTCAATTGATGGAATGAAACAATGTATATCTTCTAGATAATTTTAAAGATGACAGACTGATTCCTTCATCCAGGGAGCATTTAATATATTTAAAAAACAAATCTTGTCCAGAAACCAAATACGTAAAGCTCACATCAAAAGGTACATTTCTTTGCAACCAATGTATCTAATAGTCTACTCAAATTGGAATAATATAGTGGTGATGTGAATTGTAGCATATTCTAGATTCACTATTACAGAAAAGGAACTGAAATACATTTTTGTATGTTTATATGTCTGGTTTTACCTTAAAAACGTAAATATTTTTTTAAACTGTTTTATCCTCCTTTAGATATAGACCACGGGAAAAGGGCAATAGAAGAAAAGGTACTGAGAAGTCTCCTCACATCAAAGGTATAGTATTGCTTTTAAAAACATCTGTCACCAACAGAATGCTGTCATTCTATAGGCTTTAAATATGTGCCTTTCAAGTGTAAAGGGCAACTGAATTTTAAAGTAATGTCATGTTTTTTTATATATTTTCTTATTTTACTAATGCATTACCAATGTTAGAAAAGTGCAAAAAAAATGTAATGTATGCACTGATGCCTTATAAGCATTGCTGAATTAATACAACATTTCTTAAGACTCGTAGGTTATATACTATAGGAATGGATACAATTTCCACTTGAATCTTATGTTCTCTGCTCACGTTTCCAGAATTGCCGAGGGGTTTGGGATGTCTATTAAATTTAGGTTTGCTCTCTGGTCAGTCAACATGGGCTATATGACATGATCTACAAAGGTCTAAAAACGCTGGCTTGTGTGAAACGCATCTTTAAAATAAGAATTCAGTAAATTAGGTGCAATGCAGCAAACACGCAAAATGGATTAAGTTTTTATGCTTCATTGGTGGACTAAAGGAGGTTTCATTGGTGGAGGAGATACTCATTTGTTCACTGAACAATGTTATCAACTATTATGAGTGACAGTTGGCATAGCATGATTATTTCTGGTAGTTTAAGGTTTTGTTTAATTCCTTGCAAGACAGCTTTTATAATATTTCGTATAGACGCCCACTCCGCTACAGCTCTGCTATAGAGTTACTCAATAATTCTGGTTTAATTGTCATGTCTTATGCTTTTCATAAGGCCAAATAACATTTGGCATTGACAAATTAATAGTAGTGGAACAGATCAACTTTCTGGATGTCTTAGAGGTCATACAGAGGTCTCTTTGATATATAAGATGGTTTCAATTGGCATATTGAGAGCTGTTTTTAATGCAGACTTTAATATCTGAAAATGGATATACAGTCCTCAACCACCTCATTCTGGAGTTGTGTAAAATAAACAATATACTCAAAGAAATATATACAGCACAAATATAGGCACTGCAGAGCCAAAACCAATTGCCAGGCTTTGATGCGATTAGATTCATTTTGTGAAAGCCAATATAGAGATTGAAAGAACACAATGCGTTTATCCAGTGGTATTGAAAGATATTATAAATTCAGGTATTGGCACCATGAATGAGAAAGTAGGGATGGCTGTAGACAGCAAAACTTTATAGAAGTTGAAATAAATCAGAGATGCCAAGCAAGTAAATGAGAACATGCTTTATCATTTTGCATCTAGGTAAAGCAGAGCAAGCACATCGCCCCCTTGTGGCAACTGCCTCTTCAGGATTTGTGCAGGATGATGGGCAGTCTTGGGGACGCATTGCAAGAGGCCTGGGGCATCGAGGAGAAGGATGAAACAGAGCCTGACTATGATCAAAGTGTATCTGGTACATTCGCCCAAATGCTCGTGGAACTACGTGACCTTCAGAACCTCTGTAGGGTACTGGAGCCCAGAGAGGTGGGAAACAACATAGAAACACAGACACCAAGAATTTTCAATGGCCAAAAATTTAGCTCCTCAGCAGAGATGTTTTGGTTACATACTTTTGGAAGTATTTTAAGGCTGTCTGGTTTGTTAAATGCATTTCCATTATTTCCTAAAAGGCACCGCAGACACCCCACTGAGTTTAATTAGATTGGGCTGCAGTCTCAGGACTTCATAACAAAGATGATTGTTCTGGTTTGAAATGTACAACGGTCAATAACTGAATGCAACATGAATGTCTTGGGGAAAACGTTGTTTGAAAAAGACAAGCTGCCGATTTAAAGAATGGCCAAAAGCTAATCACAATACAAAGCCAAAGAGTTTTACACAGACAGAAAGAAAAACTCAAAGCACTAAATCAAGGTACCATTTTATTGAAGTACTCTGAAGTCTGATGTCACACTTAAAAGTGATGGGAGTCCTGTCTAATCTCCATTTCTTACATCACTTCAACATAGAACTGAACTGTGATTTCAATTTACAGTCATCTGTGCATCCATAAATGTCGACGTATAGACTCAATCACATATACATCTTACGTAAGCACACTTGAGAGCTCTCAAAGGAGAAATGATCAAAAAAAGGCAGGAGTCAGACTAAGCATCAGTCAAGACATGCCTGCTGAATGACAGCACCAGTCGCCCAATTGCTGTGATCATGTAATGATACGTTGAGTGACACTGATTGTAGCAGCTCAAATACTCTGTCTTTCATTTTAGCTTCAAGACGGCCAAGAATATCAGGACCTGGATCAAAACAGCGACACCCCACTGAAGAGGAAATCCCCCTATATACTAAAAAGGCAACTGCGCACCAACAAATCAAGAAGGCCGTACATTCTGAAGCGAAGTGCATATTACTAATGTTCAACAACCACATGCGGAAAGACATTTTTACATTTTGTGAACGTGTCTGTTTTCACTGTCATATCATTGGTAGCAAGTGTAATTGTGTAATGTTTTAAGCTTGTTTAGCAAAACTTATTTAATTTAATGTGAAGTTAGTCCCTTCTTCACTACGGGATGGACAGTGTAGATAAAAAAAGCATTTATTAAATTTATTCTATGTTTATTTATTTATCTTCTGATGTAAATCATACTTATTAAAACTCATTATGATATTGATCATTTCTTCATCATTCTGAAATAATGCAACAATACTTGGGAATGTCTTTTTGTACACTGAAGGATATTACCTATTGTAAAATACTAAAACATTGCATTATCACCTTGAGCTATAGGCCTACTCAAATATCTATCTCTCTATATTAATCTATATATATATATATACTTTTAAAAACGTAAAAATACTAATGAAATATTTGAAAGAAATCATCTTTTCAAAAAAGTGAGCTTGACAAAGAAAATATGTCTCAGGATCACAACTGTGATTTCCCAAAGGACACATTTGGTACTCCTATTTTGAAAGACCACATTCTCCGAAAGTCCTCTCAAACTGTTAATGAATGAATTAAACAATGTGAAAAATGAAAATATTGATACAATCCCTGCATTACATCTGACAACTTGCTGAGAGTCATTACGCTATAACCTTACATATTAACTTTATTCTGTTACTGAAACTCTTGTATAGGAGATTTATTTCATGGGTTCTAAAGCAGACAAATGCTCAATTAGTTTGTTCAGATTCATTGGTCATTTGTCAAATACTCAGCTAAGCACATCACTTACATTAATGAAATAAGGAAGAGAGAGCTTGTTGATTTTTCATTTCTCTAATTGGCCATTGACCATTAAAAGACTAATTCATTTAAGTAATTTGCTTAAGAAAGTGCTGAACAATTCAAAAGACCCAAAATATGTTATTTCTAAAAGGCCTTTTGACACTGTGATATAGACACATTGTTCTCAATACAAGTAAAGTTAAATTTAGATTATGCATTCAAAATCTTTTCATTTCAACATATAGAATGCTGACAAAATTGATTGTGTCAAATAAATTTGCATTTGATAGTCAGGCAATAAATTGTAGGTAAACCAGCAGATGGCAGTAGAGTCTAATGCAATACAGAGACCCCAAAAGGCACCAAGCATACAGAGACTACATAGCATACAGAGAGGCAATAAATATGTATGTAAACAATGGTGCTATGCACTATGTGCCAATTAGATTTGCAATTGCTGTACATTTTTGGATTTCTATACAGTATGAGTATCTGTATTTTATACTTTATATTATTGTACTAATCTGTCTATTTTTCTAATACTGTACTATTTTAATACTAGTAAAACGAATTCAATAAGTAAATGAATGAAGCTGTGGATATTAGCACTTATTGGATATCACTACTTTACTTGGTTTAAATGTGGATAAATGTGGATAGCATTTCACAGTAGAATGCTACGTTTTTTATTGATGCACATGTGCTTTCTTTTTTTCCCAATTTCTTCCTTCATTGATCGCATATGGTCGCTTGTCTTGTTTGTCTGTCACTTTATTGCTTGTCTGTCACTTTATTGCTTACTGCTGAAATGGGGGGGGGGGGGGAAATATTGGTGTCCTTCAACACAGTCCCACGGAATATGAACAAACTGCATGCATAGCTCTGCATTAACAGCGCACTTGTTATGTGATGGCGGAGTAAATTGGTACGCTGCAGTTTGTTTTATATTTGGACAAAGTGACAGCTGTGCTTTTCATGTTGGCTTTAAAATATGTGAACTGTATTTATTTATTAAGTAATTCATTTAGATTTCCTAATTCAGAGCCTTAAAGGTACAGTGTGTAGTTTTTTGGAACATCTATTGAAAATATTCTATATAATACAACATACATTACACTGTCTACAGAGGTGTATAAAGACCTTTCATTATGAATCATTATGTTTTTGTTCCCTTTGAATGAGCTATTTCTATCTACATATACCACCGTTCACCTTACATCGTATTGCCAATGTTGTTTCTATTGTACCCATGAACGGACAAACTGCTCTACAAAGCGTGATTCGTAAATACGTTGTCTCCTTCGGCAAAAAAGCGAAAACGTGATGACATCTTAGTTCTGTTCAGCCACCATAGTGCTTCGAAAGGTAGGGGTGGAGCGAGCCGTTGGTTGCAATTCTCAACCTCTACACTAGATGCCGTTAAAATCTCCAAATCGCTCCTTTTAATGTAAATATACAATGTGGTACTTTTTACTTGATACCCTCACATGTTCTGATTAAATGCCATGATGTTGCATCCAATTGCCGTATTTTAGCAAACTGTATGTATGGACTTGACTCATGCAAGAAAGGTCACATCACCTCTACAAAGGTCATTGTTTGTGGGAGGACGCCAGGGAAATGCAGTCCTCCTCAGCATCATCTGTTGTGTCCATGCTAGGGCTCCTTAATTGTTTTGGCCGCAATCCAGCGCTGCAGCTCTCTTTAATTTAGCTTAAATTTTCCAATAGAACCACAGATTGACAGTTTAACTTAGCCATGGGTCTTGGGCGCATCCCGCGTCTGATGCAAAATCAAAGTCATTTGTGCCTTCATCTGGGCAGGACGGTACATCTCCAGCCAGCCGGCTACATCAAGATAATTGCTTGTGAAAGAACGAGATTAGTTCTCTTTGTGAGAAATCTGATTGTGAGGATTGAATCTGATTGTGTGAATTGGATGATAGTATAACAAGCGTGACCTTGTTCTCTGCCTGCAGAGTAAATAATTAGCGCCTGCATATGGGCAGTGTTACTCGGCGTCGGCGAAAAGGCAAAGGGTGGAAAAGTGACAGTTTCTAACAGGAGAAACAGATCTAATCCAATTTATTGTCTTCTGCAATGAACTAAATTGAAGTGACCTCCGCCAAAGTTTATGGCCAGTGTGGTGTCCTAACAAGCCAAAAGACACGTGGACAAACAGTAGGACATCACAGATGTATAGCTGCCAGTCTAGTTGAATTGCCTGTGCTACACAACATCTTCGGTTGACCTGGCAAAGAAGTTTGAACAGTGAAAATTCTGTCATCATTTGCTCACTCACTTGTCATTTCAAACCTGTATGACTGTAGAACACAAAAGAAGATCTTTTGAAGAACCTTGGTAACTGAACGACGGCAATACCCATTGACATACAATACAATAGAAGTGAATGGGTACCGTTGTTGTTTGGTTAACAACATTATTCAAAATATATTTGGAGCTAGTGTTAGTTAAATCCATCTATAAATGTCATATAAAAACTGAAAAACACTTTCCATGTCCATCATATGACAGGGAATGGATAAAAAAAATGGATCATATGCAAAATGCACTTCATGCAATTGATCAAATTATTACCTCTGTTAGATGTCGTAGTCCCTAAACAACTGATGAAAAAACAACATTGAATATCAGCATTTCTTCCACATACAGTAACTTAACACAGCTTTGAGGAAACCGGGAAGAAAAAACAAAATTTACACAGCACAAAGCAACCTAATCCAATGCATACTTCTCATGTGCTGTTTTAAAGGCTCCCTCCAGAGAAGGAAGAAAAGAGAGTTGATGTTCTCAGACGGGCTGCGAACAGAACCATTAAAGGGGCCGATGGAGATGGCGACAGTAATTGTCACACAGGAGGAGAGAGCGGTAACCGCTATGCCAGGTTTTAAATGAACTGATTGCATCTCTGTGGCTGCCAAAATGGTAAAAAAATAAGTTGTGTGTCTTATTTTCACAGTTTCCGCTTGGTTATTATATGTCCTACAACAGTAGAGAGGGAAAGGGGATCGGCCAGAGTGCCTTTGTTCTGCATGGCATCACATTCTCTCCTGCTTTTAGTGTGCCCATGAGCGAGGTGCTTTTAAAGAAGAGCCTGGGGAAATGAGTTATCTCCACTCTACATGCAGGGAAAACCCTGCCATTAATCTTTAATTAAGGCTGTTACAATGGAGAGGGACACTGCAGTAATAGGAGAGAGAGAGAGAGCGATGGGGGTTCGCTATAACAACAGGAGAGAAGCCAGAGAGTGGGAGAGTAGAGAGCTGGAGTGCAAGAGCACATTAGTAGGAGCTCATTGAACCATCATCAAAACACGTCCTCTCATCATCTAACAGACTTTGAAGAGGACCTGCGCCTCTTTTGCAAATAAAGAGACAATTCCACTATTGTTATATGGAGTATTGACATTTCTAAAATATAGCAGGGTTGTATGGCTAATGGATGTGTGATATTTGGATGTTGGTGGGCGCGATCTGTGTTTTGTTTTGTTCACGCCCTTGCTGGGCGACTGTGAATTAATGTTTTGCTTAATGACTCATTGCATGCAAATTGATCTTTAACACTCTCTGTTATTGCTTAAAATTAGATTTATACAGATTCCCATCACCAACCGTGTATGTCTCCACATGCATAAAAATAAAGTTTCTTCAAATCTTAGATTTTGCTGAGGGCAATGTCCTTTTTTGTAGAGACATGTCACCTTATATGGTTCTCGAGTTTTAATACATTTTTGGTTAGTTTCTACACACTACATTCTGTATTTTGTAAATGGAAATGTTCACATAGTGGGATAGTTCATCCAAAAAAACTGTAATAATTTACAATAATTTACATTTAAATTGTTCTAAACCTATACAAGTTTTATTTTTCTGTTAAACACAAAGTACGATATTTGGAGGAATGTCAGTAACCGAAAAGATCTCATCCTCCATTTACTGCCATAATAGGGAAAATAAAAGCTATGGGAGACAAAGGGGGATGAGATCTGTTTGGTTACTGACATTCTTCCAATTATCTTCCTTTGCAACAAGTTAGGTTCAACATAAAACACACATTTTCTTATCAAGAACATAGAACTCAACAACACTCAAACAGGTTCTTCTATCATCTCAGGCTGCAAAATATTTTCGAGTGCCAATGCGATCAGTTTGACAAATAGAAGCCTTCAACTCATTCTCATGTCATAGTATCTCTCTGTAGTAAAACACAGGGCTCTATCACCGAGTGATGACCACCATCAGCTAAATACAGCAGCTCTATTGCGAGAGAGTGTCATCATACAGTAGTTAATACTTATGAAAATTTTAATGGTTTACTGATGAAAGCTGTATAGAAGAGAAGGAGCCCAGAGCTACATTCCGGGGGGAGCAGAAGGATAAATGAGACTAATTATTGGATGTGGGTAGATCCGGCTCCAGCGCCCCTAGTGATATGTGACAGCGGTTGAAAAGAGCCAGATGTGGGACTCCACCTTGCTGCATGGCAGTGATGGGATATTAAACCAAAGAGGCTCTGGGGAGAGCAAGCGCAGCCAAAAATGGTCCATTCCAACACCTGTGGCATTATGTGTCTAGGCCTACAGATAAACACCTGCTTATGGGTTTAAGAGCACGCTAACTGGCTAATGATTGCCATGAAATGGGCCATTGTTCTTATCGGGGAGGGATTTGGGGTCTATCTTTTCTCCCTCCGGGTTCATCTTAGCATCAACACCTGCAGCCATTGCTGTAATTGAATCAGGAAAAAATGGAACTGTGCTTGGTCAGTGATGCATAAATATTTATTGCGAGCAACCATCATTTCTTAACTTGAAAACATGGTTTTCTGTTTTTGGCTGGGTTAGAACAATTTTGTTGGTCGCCATGTCTGGCCGAGCAGGTGTTATGCTGGTCTCCAAATCTGATGTGTTCGAAATCCTCCTGGAAAACAGAATCAGCTAATAGCATCAAAGACAGGTAGGCTGTTTATTCAGCAAAGCTTAAAGAAAGTCCTTGATGCAGTCTTTAACACACCTGATTTAACCACGTCGACCAGATGTTCTTTTTGTATTGAAATGGACTCTTCTGAAATCCCTTAACCGTTCCATTCTGCGTGCGTTGAAACATGTTTATTTTTTAAAACAGGAAAGCAGACGTGTTTCGGTGGAACGTGGCACTCGTGTCTCAGCCACTGTTTGTTTCACAATGACACACCCACCCCCGAACACATCAACACACAGATCACATCCTTGTCATAGCAGCTTCCCGTGAGCACGAGAGCATCTTATCTCAAAGGGACCTTAGATCAGTGGCCGTCAGACAGTCGGTGGCTTATTACAAGACATTCATCACCCACATCTCTGTTTTGAGCTCCTCTGCTCCTTGGGGAACAGCTTTTACGACCTTTTGTTTACCCATCAATCTGTTCATGCTTTTCTTTTCGATCCTCTTCATCACGTCTTTCCCTGACACCCGTATCACTAGGCTCTTAAACCATTCAAAAAACCCATATAAATGCCAACAAGTTCCTCTGTTTGTTTTGGATGTTGATCCAACAACAAATAACGTATGATCACAGTCAAGCTTTGATTGCTCTTCGGGGCAGGAGTGGACGGCTATCATGTGAATATTTTTTATGTCGGACCATATGAAAGTTAATAGCACTATTTATGGTGCTATTTATAATGTGGCATTCATGTCATTGGTGGTATGTATGATTTACTACCGCAGTCATTGTAATACTGTAAATAGCTCACAATATTAGTGGTCATTCAAACAAATGGACTGGTGTCAATAAAATCATTCAATACATCAATACCTTTTCGTTTCAGGTTTGGTTTGTTTGATGTATAAGCATGTTATCTGAAAATGTTTGACTGTCAACCAATAGTTTGCTTTTCTTGAAGTGAACAATGGCGGTACCCATTCACTTCTGTTGTATAGACACAAAACCAATGCAAGTCAATGGGGACCGCCGTTATTTGGTTATCAACATTCTTCAAAATATCTTCTTTTGTGTTCTACAGAAGAAAGAGAGTCATATAGGTTTGAATATACAAGAGGGTGGGCAAATGATTTTGGGGATCTCTTTAAATACTTTCAATGCAGGAAAATGATTTAACCTACTTTTACATGCCCTTTAACAATGAACCAAATAAAACATGCGTTTGACATTTTTTGTAATGTACCCAAATTTAAAACCTATGACCTATGATTAATTTATCACAGGACAATATTTGTGATTGATTTTGCTTTTACAGTCCCTAAAGTATTCAACTACAATGAAGAAAAAATGACTTTCTTACTGTTTTTCTTGTTTTCCAGTTAAAATGTCAAAACATTCTTGAATCAAGAAGCATTTTCTCGATTAGCAAACTGACCTAAGAAAATAAGTGTGTTTTTTAGTGAAAAAAAATGAAATTTCCGTGATTGTTCTTAAAAAAGGCCAATGATAGAATTTTTCTTACCCCATTGGCAGATTTTTGGGCTTGTTTTTAGCACAAATTCACTGAAATTAATAATATTTTTACTAAAGACAAAACTTATTTTCTTATTTTGCTCATCAAGAAAATGCATCTTGATTCAAAATTTTTTAGGCATTTTTACTGTAAAACAAGAAAAAAAGACTGATTTAAAGCATTTATTGCCTTTCCTTTTTCACATCCTTGAGGTTTAGAAACATAAAGTACTTTTTCCACCATAAAGCAGGAGTAAATATTCATAATTCAGCCTGAAGTTTTGCTCAGGAGATGCCGTTCATTGCAAATTCAGCCCCCGTGCTGTCACATTAACAACGCAATGTGGATGTGCTGGTAAATCTATAGTTTCACTGTAGTGCTGAGGGGCTTAATCAGTTAGCAGTTTACTTCGGATCGAAGTGGAATTTCTTTCATATAAAACCCGTTGAACTTTTCAAGTCAAAAACAATCGATTGGTTCCTACTCCCTCCCTATTATCTTCTGCCTGCTTCTCTGAAGGTATTAACATCCGTAATGATTTTTTCTTGGGAATCAGGTTGTGTGAGATCTTCAGTGCAGCAGATCATTTGGGAATAGGGTACGAGAAGCCTCTCTGCCTTAGATTCACATCATTTGATAGTACGGTTCGCTCCCTTATTTACCCGGAACCGCTGCCATGGAAACCTAGAATCGATTGGGTGGTGCTCCGTGTAGGGCCAGGAGTTATTATGGTATATTGGTTTTTCTGGACCATTCTGACACCTTTTAAAATGCACATTAGCCATGGTTTCATACGTATCTTGCCTGCCATATGGACCCACCTCAGCTTTCGTTCTACTTCACTTTGAAGGGCAATGCTGCTGTGGCCTCAGCTTTTCTGCACCGGCCCAGAATAGGTGGATTTTGCTGGTTCTGTAATAAAAAATTATTTCCTTCAGGTGCACTCGGAACAGTTACTAAAATGTCTATCTAATGAATATAATTCATCCTGTGTGCTTTGAGATACATTATTTCAGATATTCAGAACTATAAGTTCTTGCTTTTAAACAAGTATACTTTAATTCTCATACAAATATGAAGTTAATCGTTTTTCTCACTTTTGGGTAAACTGAATAAAATAGAGATGTAGATTTTTACCTCACAAATAACTGTACAATTAAGAAACTAAAGTGAATGATCAAATTAAAGTTACGCACAACTACGGCAATTGTTTTTGTCGTTTAAATCTTGAATTTTTAGAGAAACTATACACTAAAATGTTCAAAATTGAATAAGCTGAACCAAAATTCTACTGTGCACAGAAAAAATTCACCCAAATGGCCCAAGCACTGTAAATTCATTATGAATGTATTAACACGACACAAAGCATACAGTATGAATAAACAAATAAATAATGCATGAGTCGGTTACTGCTTTGGGCCACGGTTTGATTGAATCTGTGACATCTGTGATGATTCCAAGGCTCTAAAATTGCTTTATATATATCACAACAACTAATGTTTATTTCCACAGTGGGAAGTTTTTGAACGGTTTGGCTTGTTCAAGCTCGGCGTTCACGCAAAAGCAGAATATTACAATCCCTGTATTGATTCTGTAGAAAAGATGTGTGTATTTGCCGGGGAGTGTGTTTTTAGACCTTATCGTGCCCCAAAAGCTTCTACAATCTCCGGATATCCAATGATCAAATGGCAATCATTTTGTTCAGCTCAACACTTGAGTCAATGTATATTTAGGTACAGTATACAAGGCAAACAGTTCTAATGAGAAATGTAAAAAAATATATGTCGTTTTACAATATAGTTACAGTACCATGTGACAAACAGTGTGGGGGAAACACAACATAACTCTACATCATATAACACATTTTGTTTCACCTATGCACCATAATACGTGAGATGTCATCTGTCGTAATGCAGTATCAGTACAGTAAAATTACAAATTAAGTACAGTACAATGCCAGAGTAATTCAAGTTCAGAGTAGACGCTTGAAAACAAGTCATTAAACCTAAAACTGAGAGGCACACTAACATTGCAGCATTCTTTCTTAGCTCATGCAGGAACGATAACGTTTTCAGTTGTTTCATTAGGAAGACAAACCTTCCGATGTTTTAATTAATAACATTTTATTACACACCCAGCCGTAAAATGCAGCTGGCTGTTTGAAAAAGGACCTGTGCTTTGCTCACAAGAAGGCATTACAAAACTATTGAAAACATACTGTGACATTTAAAAAGCCATCGAATTCTGAAATGCATCCAAAAGACCTTTCACAAACACAATTGGGCAAGATGTATTCACTTCCCATAATTGAGTGATGCAGATTTGACCATCCCAACTTTTACCTGGAATGGAAATGAATGTATACGGCAATGTAACTCATCTCTAGCCTGAGAAATGATGCTTGTAATGGCTTCTTGACAATCGAGACAAAGTTAACTTGCTTTTCACCTTTTGACACACGTGGGCGCAGAGCACTTAACATAAAATCAATACAGTATCTCGCGTGTTGGCAAAGACAATCGCGCAAATCATGCAAAGTACTAAGTAAAGTATCTGTGTGATATCGGGTTTGTACGTCACACTTGATCAGAAGGCAGCTTACCGAACACACTATACGTAAAATGTGGTGTTAAAGGAGCATGAGAAAGTTTAAAGGAAACTAGGCCTACTGTATGTTTTGCTCGCAAAATGAAAAAACTGGACGTACAGAAAACATATTTTGTCATGTAAACAGTTTTCTTATTGCATTTCCATGTGACACTTTAAATCTAACAAAGTTTTCAAAAACAGAAATCTGGAATCAAAATGTTAGTGTTTTAAAACATCTTGTGTTGAAGGAATGGTGGGTTGGCGTGACCTACCCAGGAATAAACAAATAGTGATCATGACTTTAATGATATTATATTTTGAATATGCACAATAAAATATAATTGAAGTTAGAGTGTCTAACAATTCCAGCCAAAAGTTTAGTAAATGAATTGTCTGCACTAGGGTGATTGTTGCTGGTGTCATTTTAAGGGGGCGCAAGCCAAACAAAATCCAATTTACCCTGATAAAATTGAGCTACACGAAAGTTAGGGGAACAAAGTAAATGGGAAAAAGGTTTACCTGATTTGTTACTGTAGGAGCCAATTACAACACTTCAGAAGATGGCCGAATACCCACCTTCCTTTGGAAGTCACAAACAAAATAACACCACACTAAGACTTTTTGCCCAAGTTTGATTGAATAACAGTTCTGTTTTCATTCATTGGGGAGACAGTGTGAAATGTTGCCTGGATTCATGCCACAACACATTTTATATTCAAGGCAATATTGACCCTGTGCTTGTGGAAAGGACAGGGGGATAAGCAAATATTACAGACTGAGTAAACAAAGAAACCCGAAAAATAACCCTACTGAAATGAAATGTTTACAATTCAGCTTTAAGCAATTGTTGAACCAAGTAGCTGTATTTTCAATTTCTCCGCTACTGTAGGATATTTCTATCAAATATTGGAACATAATGTATTAGTGCCTTGACCGGAGATGAGTTAAGATCATTGTAGCTGAGGTGTAAAGTTGATGAAGCAAAATGGGAAAGTAGTGTATGAGAAAAAATACTGTAAATGGGCCTCATTTACTAACAGTGCACATTACATAAATACTGTATTTGTGCGTGAAACCAGCATACACAGGTTTTCAGACATTATCAATAGGTTTGTAGTTGAAAATGGTTTTAAATTCAGGCTTACAAATTTTTCTAAAATTAAATAATTGACAGCACCTTGTTGTGACTCGATGTGCATGCACTCATTCAAAAGTGCATGCTTAGAGCACAAAAACTTAAGAATGGGTGTAGGGTGGAGATTGTGAAGAAATTCTCAGATCAAGATGACTTGGGCATGTTTTGTGCAATGTACTAACCCTTCACGCAAACCGCTCATTTAAAAAGAATCCAGATTTAAACATTAGCATGACAATAAGCTCCTGTCATGAATCCAGCAGATAGTTTCTTTGAAAACATTTCGAAAAAGTTTTTGAAAACATCTCTGCACATATTCACAGTAATTAGTAAATGAGACCCAAATTCTTCATCGTCTGTAAATTGTCTGAAAAGTCTGCAATACGTGATTTTCTGACCTAAAAATGTTTCTTGTGAATAAATAAAGTGAAATGAATAAATAATTTGTAGAAATTGTATAAATAAATAAACAAACAAACAGTGGACAGTTGTGCCTTTAGCTACGGTTCATAAAAAAATCTCATTAATTTGCACCTTGCGTAGTCCAGAGGCTTATGCTTCTAATGATAAGCCATTCTTTCTGACCTGCCGTTACCACAATACGAACACACTCAATATCAAAAGCTATTTTATGGTCCACATCGTGAACCTCAATGTTTCCATTTTTAAACTCTCCTAACGTTATATAGGAGGAGCACTGCCTTCCCTTTTTGGTTCCAACTAATTTCTCCCCCACCTCCAGAGCTCCATGATGCAAAATATCATTCTGACGATCATCTGTTCCTGTGATGATCTTCATTTTGCTTATTTTTGTTGCCTTGTTGAACACTATGATGTAAAAGTCACCAGTGGAAGGAGATTTACCCCAAAAGTACTCATCAACACTACTGTACGCTTTGGCAGCATCATAGCTCTCAAATACATTTATATTCGTGTAGAGACTGGCAGGTGGGTTGTCTGGAATATCAAACGAGTCTTCTTCAAAGTCATCGTCCTTGAGTTTATTCTCGGCCCCCTTATAGGAGGAATAGTAGCCCATGTGTTGAAACAGAGAGGGCTTGAAGCGAATCGCATCCTTCTGGGCCAGCAGGCCTCTGAAATGGATGAGCAGCCAATCGCAAGGCATCTCCTGATAGAACATGAGCAGGAAATGGGCGAGTCTGGGAAGGTCTCGCGAGTGGTACAGCTTCCCTATGTATCCCAGTTTAGAGAATTCCAGCGTCACCCAATAAGATCCCTCCCTGGAGGCCACTACCTTCTTCAAGGCAGTGAGAAAGTTTCGTGAGCAGCGGACGTCGTCTTCCAACATCATGTAGAAATCAGAGAGGTTGGTGCAGAAGTTGAGCAGAAAGGCATAATCTACATTCTGCTTGGAGCGAAAGCGTACCCTGTCCTCGGGATCATTATAGTTTCTCTTCAGCCCATCCAGGGATGGGTAATACTCCTCGGGCGCGTGGATGACCAGCAAACGTCCTGCGATGATATGGTGGCCAAACTTTCTTGAGATTTCTTGAACAAGACTCTCGCACCACGCAAGGTCAAAGTCCGCCAAGTGGACGACCACAACGATCTCTTTGAGCTCCTCATAGCTGGACTGGTCAAAAATAGACTTGATGGTCTCCAGCAGGTAGTTTCCTCGTTTTCTCTTCACAGATGACAATCCGATTGTGAGATATTCTGCAAAAACATTGAGTAAGTGAAGTGATCTGAAAAATGTGTTATAGCGGTGTATGAGAGGGATGCACTCTTACTCTTTCGAGGTAACGGCGTTCCAGCAAGATACCTATAAGTCACATTGATGGTTCCGGAAAAATTGGTGATGTCTTTAAAGGTATGAACATATCGCTCCGAGTTCAGCGGATGCATCGAAGTCTCACGCAACTGACGTTTATCTTCCTGCTGCAACACATGATAGCCAAGACAGACAGAAAAACAGCCATTAGTCAAAGCATATTCACGATTCATAAAATATCTGCAAGACTCCCAGTAAAGCTACAAAGAGACTCCAAGACACGAGAAGAATGTGTTTTGCATCCGTGAGTAAATACTGCAGGTCGTAAATATTGTTGCACACTCTTGTGTAAGATCATCAGAGGTAAATAATGTCCTTTGAATTATTAATTGTATACAATATTACCTTCCCAAGACTCGTCTAGAATAAAATTATAGCTTATTAAATTCAATCATACTTCACTGCGTTTTTAGCACGCATGAAGCTATGCTAAATTTTCGCCGGGAGTAATGGTGTTTGTATTTCAATTAAATGGAGGCTATTTAGGAAATGGCTTCGTCAAAAAGGGGCACACCTTTTGCATAATGCAACAGACAAACACACGCAACATGTTATGATCACAAAGTTTTGATCGTAAAGTTTGCCTCATGAATTATAAATGCGTCTCATGCATTTGGCCTGCCTCTACATCATGAAATTTTTAACATCCCGAGCTCTCGTAATTAAACATGCACAGCACAACACCGGCAGACGTACACGCAACATTTAGTAATTAAAGCACATAAACAAAATAAGTTTACAGTACAGTGATAATTAATGCTAAATCACGTGCAACAGCTGTAGTGGAGTTGTTGTGAAGTCCACGATTGTCTTGTTATCTCCTTCAGTGGTGTTGTAAATGAATTGACCTATGTAATTTACCTGCTGTATTTCAACAGAGAACTCACCAGCACGTAACCATCCTCGATGTAGAGGTTTACGAAGAGCAGGAAGGTAATGAGAGCCACCAGGAAAGGAATGGTGGAACGTTTCCGGAAACATCTCATCTTGTCCAGATATTTTAACGCCAGTCTCATGATGACAACTCTATCAGTCTAATCTGAAAAAAAGAAAAAAAAGAAATTATACTGCACTGGAATAAACAAGACAAGAAGCTGCCTTATATCGCTGCAGTCCTTCTGAAACCTTGTATCTCCATTATTCATGATTTTAATTATTTTGCCCTAAATCATTACTTGTGACCCTTTATATTGCAAACATCTCAATAAAAATTATTAAAGCTGCTTTTCAACTTTGACAACACAGTATTTAATCATTGAAAAAGTAACTACAGTGTTTTTTCCATTTCCTCAAAAAACACCCAAAGGACAGCAACGATATGTTAAATTAGATGACTGGATTTTATTATTTTTTACTAAAAGTAAGCATTAAAAAAAACTGATTTCATTTTAAAAATCGTGGCTAAATCCAAGTTCCTTTATGCAAAATCCACAAATATTTAAAATGCTGATAAACGTCGATATTTGTTCTTTTAGAGCAATTGGTAAAACATGGTGCATGCAATGCCAAGGTCACGGTTTTGATTTTAAAGAAACGCAAGAACTTATTAAAAACATATCCTGATTGCATTACAAGCCATTCTGCCAAATGGATGAATGCAATGCACTATAGTTAGACTTAAGTTCTGAACGCTGATCACATCATTACTATTCAGGAGAACCAACCACCAATTCACGTGAAAATCAGTGAAGCTCTTATTTTTGTTTATAGGACAGGATATTTAGTGTAAGGTCACCCTAAAAATAAGATGTCCCTCTTCTGTGCACATTAACCTGACAACAATGTAGGTATATTGCAGCTTTAACTCAAGAACACGTTGTGAGGTTAATATCCTGTCCCCACTCGCCAAGTCTCCACTCTGTCTCCGAATCCTACGTTGTTCTGCCCCGTTTCAGACCTTTGTGTCAAAAAAGCTATTTCAATCTCAACTATCTTCATCATTTTTTAGAAAAAGATGTGCGCATGAAACAGGCCCCAAGCGTTCTTTCATTTCTGACCTCAAATTACTCAAAGTAACCTGAGTATAGAGAAAAAGGTACGCCAGCATTTTGAAAGTCTTTCAATGCAAGTATCAGTAGAACCTCTTTGGTGGCGACTGCTAAGCACCGCAGACCACTAATGGAATACAAAATAACTTCACATCAGATTCCACGACCAAATGTGTATTGATCTTGCCCACCACCGGCCCGTTTCACCGGGGGATTGTCAAGCCAATATTCTATGAGCTCTCGACTGTTCTTAAATATAGCAGCACATTTAGAGCAAGCATATGGGGTTTTATACAACAAGTACTTTTTCACTTTAATCACATATCAAAGGCTAATGTCTTTCTTGTCAAAGGTGCTTTTAATCAAGACCTGAGAGAGTGCTGTGCCCTCACTATGATAAACAGCATTTCTGGTACTTATTGTACCAATACGTCTTTGGACTATAATCAATCGCAAAGAATGTCGGTTGCTACATGTTCTACATTTTAATAATAGGTTCGCCTGTGTATATTTTAAGATCAACAGCATGTTGTCAGACGTCTCGCACTATTCAATTAATTGTCTAGTAAATTTAATTACACAAGTGGCTGGCTTCTACATTTTTAATTTTAAATCATTTTGCATTTTGATGCATGCAGGTAGATTCATGTAATGTTAATGTAGAGTAATAGCAAGCTGGATTGATTCAGACAGTGTTGAAGGACACAGCCTGGAAACCGGCTTTATACTTTATTAGCAGTGAAGTGTGATGGACCTTAAGGTTTACTGAAGGTTTCCATTGGATCATGCAATTCTTTAAGCTGACCTCCAGTGTTGGGGAAAGTTACCTGCGTTACAACATTGTGTCACTCCCTAAAAACTAACTACACTACCATCATTTTAATTTAAAACTACACGCTTTACAAAACGTTCTTCACAGCAATGCCATAGAAGAACCAGTTTTTGGTTTCCCAAAGAACCATTTACTGAGCCAAAAAATGGTTCTTCATTTGTACCCGTAGCAGATAGTGTAGTTGTGTAGTTAATGGAAGGAAATGATATTTTACCTTTATGTGATGTTTACTTCAAATCATAAGAATATTTAGATTCGATTTTAGATTCCATTGCAAATTTTTAAAGCAATGTGTTACTTTTAACTTCAGAAAAGTAACATGAAAATGTGTTATGTTACAAAATGCAAAATGACTGATGTGTGTTGGGGAACTGTTTAAAGGAAGTAAATGAAAAATGTCTTAAAGAAAAACAAAGTTAATGTATGGACTATGGAGGATAGTTTGAGGCAAACTAATTTTAGAGGCTAGAATAGAGTGAAAATTCAATATAAACGTTCTCCTGAACAAAGCAGGGAGAAACTTAAAATGGATTTTTAAACGTTTTCAATATATAAATATCTTGCCAAACCAGTTGCTACTTCAATTCCCAGGTATTTTTTCCACCCCCTCAAATCTGCCTGTGAAGAGTCCAAACACTTCAGATGTTCCCTCGGGGTGAAAATAAAACATCCATTAGAAGTCTATTAAGCTGAGCTGACATTATTCCTCCTCTTTTCATAGATGATGAGAGCACCGCTTGTTGACACTCACAAATCAATCTTGAGCTCTAAAATCAAGGAAATGGTAGAAAAACAAAGATTTAATAATGAATGCATCTCTTCCCAGACAAAACCCGCATTTAGTTCGTAAAAGTGGAAAACCACCAACCTAGTGCCTTCATCTATTGCGTAATTGCCCCTGATTCTGGAAGAGGCGGTCTGCAGAGCTGCCAGGGATCTTTGCTTTTGCAGAGGTCTCATCTGAGCCAGCGCTGACGTAAATAACCTGAGGCATCCTGCTGCCGTATAGATCATCACCTCCTGGGGCGAGTGGTCCTTTTAGCAGTCAATATAAACTGGCCATTTAAAGCCATACCTCCATGCCAACCGAACTGGCTCCATTCGAATGAAAGAATTAATCTAAAGAGTTGATTTTGCGCCCAGATGGTCGCTGTGTGTAACATCAGCCATGACACGTCTGCTAATGTGAGCTGTCACGATTTCGGCAAACTCATAGTCTGCCTACTTATAAACACCTTTTCATTACAAAGCAACAATGTTGTGTCAGTATCATTTGGAGCTTTTATCCAACGTTCTTCTTCTTTTAATTCACTCATGGCGGTAGGAGTGTCATTTCTCCCAGGGTGCATCTCTCTTGGCTTTGGAGACATGAAATAGAGAATAAACTTCAGAATGAGAAACGAGAAGCTCCCTGGCGAGAGGAAGGCAATTACAGTCACGTCTGATGTGCAGCAAGACCCCATGAATAAGAAAAACAAATCAGTTTACAGAGTTGGAAACTGCTTGGAGAAATGTTTGAGCAAGGATATCTGCTAGATCGTGAAACTGCGATGCAATTTTTATTATGTAAATGCACTACGAGAGAATGTGGAATTAGAGAACACTCGGTTTGATTTGAACACAAACACTCCAAGTACTCGAAAACGTCTGGGTGCGTTTCATTGGCGCAAAGAGTCACTGTGGCCGGCGAGCCATTTTTTTATTCCTAGCAGCCTGATCCTTTAAGCCTGAAATACAAACATGAGTCTGCAAATTTCCTAATAAGCAATGTAATTCCAAAACATAACACCAAAATGCGTTTTTGCAAAAGTAAATCTATAAAAAGCAAATAGAACTTTCATTGCTGATTTTCTGCCACAAAAGGATGCTTTGAACCGTAAGCTAATCTTCACACGTTTTCTTTCAGATCAACAGCTTTATAATACCTCTGTCAGCTACAGCTTTATGGTGCTCGGGACGCAGAGGCGTACCTTTCCTTAATGTGAAAACCTGCATAGAGGGGAGAAAAAAGCCATTTTGACTAAGAGAGAAACAGATTAATAAAGCTGGCAGTAGAAAGCAATTCTTCCACATTTGATCTTGTTATCTGTTTTACATTATTTCCCAAGGGTATGCTGCACCTAGCTGATATACAGCTCTGCACAAATAATCAATTAAGCCAGCAGATTCTACAGCCTTCTGCTCTTGCTTTGTGTCAGAGCTTCAGCCACTTAAATAGATTTTTCTCTTCAACAAAAGGAGCCAAATACAGGAAAAGAGTACAGGCTTCTGATGATAAGACGCACTGCCTATAGATGGACACTGTGGGGGGATGAGCTCCATTTTGTTAATTAAATGAATTTCTTTGTACTAATCAATTTGCACTGTGCAGCCCTGTTTATCAAAATTTGCCATTAGGCACAAAAATATAATTATAAAGGGTCTTTCTTGGAAATCTGCAATCACAACATGTATAAGAAATTGGCACAATGTGTGCTTCATCGTGTTTGTAGTGGTGAAGAACAAAAGATTATAATTTTTGATTTGTGTAAATGATTATGCTTATATGAAAGCATTGATTAATCATTTGAATGCTCAGGGTACAGAATAAATAATGCTATTAATTATTATTAGTTCCCAATTATCAAATGGAACAATAACTAGGATTGCTTGCAGCTTGGTGCTAACTTCCTAGGACCATAAACTATAAATGTGTGACTTAAGCAAACAATAAATATACGAATTAATGCAGATCGTCAAGTTCTGAAAACTGACTTATAAAGATTTAAATGGATCTGCAGTGAAATTTACAAATACATTTTCAAGATGTGCATTCACATGGAAGAGGTTTATGAAAGCTCACCACAAGTTGCATTTCAGCGTATTGGCAGTTAAAAGGATTAAAGAATTTAGTCATTACAATTTCTCTCATGTGTAAGTATTTGAGTGGAACTGTCTATAATGTATAATAGCATCACTGTATGGTCCATAAGCATTGATGCTGATAGCAGGGTGAGCGGCCTCTGCTGGCCACACTGACATTTATAGTATTGCGTTAAAAAATGAAGACACAATTTGTTATTTGAACCCGTAAACACCAATCTGGTAAACTCAAAGAAATCCACAAGATTTTTGTAGAAAATAAATCCAAAGATATAAAGTAGTGTCCAGGCAGGACATTGCAAGCAATGCCACCAGGACAGTGGCACTAATGTTGCATTTGAAAGCAGATGTTTATATCATTTTGATTCGGCGTGGATTAATTTTATGATATTTACTCGATATGATAAAACTCAATGGTATGAGCGTCAGTAAATGATGAGAAAATGTTCCTTCTACTTTTACAAGGAACTACAAACACTATAATTTGCTTATATTTAGCTAGATTAAAATGGCTTGCATTTAGTTAAGTAAAAAAAAACAATAAGCAATTAACTACTAACCGATTCAATAGAATGTCAGGATGCTTTTATTATCTAGCACCAGCACAGCAAATCTTCATTCCTCAATACACTGACTGCCAGATCTTAAGATGTATATGTGAGTGTTTGTATGCACCTGCTGAAACGGCACCTTCTGACATCGCTTATGCTCATCACATTCTAAAAAGCATAAAACGGCTCTCTGAAGTCTCTGGAGAGATTGCAAGCTTGTAACTGCAGAATCTTCACTAAATACATGAAAAACATTGTTCAACTATTGCTGACAATGTCAAACCCAAAATACACAGACCTACACATACACCCCCCTCCTCTTCTGCTAGACGAGAAGCATCAAGTCTAGGATTTCAGGAAAACCTGCGTAGTCAAAATGATTCCTGTTCCTTTACACCACACTGGCGAGGCTGAGGTTGAATTTCTGCTTCCATTATAATATTGTGCAAGTTACAATTCAGGAGCACAGTGTGGACACTTTTTTTCTACAACTTGAAGACAACACAGAAGGATCTCTTTCCTCCAAAGCAGGTGACATTTCCTCTAATCTTATGAAGTTCTCTCGCTTAAGGCTTTCTGAGAGATTACAGATTAAAGAAGACATTTGTTTATGCTGCCATCCTGAATCTTGGTGGCAGCCTATTTTTAGTGGCTTCCCTGCACCAAAACCACGGTGGCCCTTCTCTGTGCGGATCTGTCGAATGTCTCTGTGTTTTGATGTATGAATAAATCCAGCACCCTGCTCGGATTTGGGCGACGTCCAGGCTGCTGCAGGCACCAGCTGTACAGGTGGCTTAGCTTCAGGTTGGAAGCTGTGTGAAGAGCTGGAATGATGTGAATACAAAGCAAATTCTGTCATGGTTTACCAATGCCAGCTTCTAAAACAGTAACAATAAAAGAAACAAACAATCCAGAATTGAAGTGCATTACTGAGAGAAAGGGAGAGATCGAATGATTCATTGTTAGGTTTCCATGCCAGAATGGAAGCGGTTTGATCCTAAAATATCTTTTTAGCTTTAATTATAATGATAATTAACATATCTCTGTTTTATGTCCGCACTAGTGCTTTGACTATAAATTAAAATGAAAGATCTTAATTCCAAAAATGCATTGACAATGTGCAGTCTATCGTTTTGGTTTATGTTGCCTGATGTTCTCACATTTTATAAGTCTTGACTTCTTGCCAAATACGAGTGACTAATACTTACAGTACTCAAATCTCGCTGTGCCCTCAGTTACGTGGCACATCTTCCAAGGTTAGCCTGTTGAGTGAGCTTCTGTCATTGCCGTAAGCCAGAGTTTTACCTTTAAGGTCAGTCGGAGATGCAGAAGCCTTTGAAATTCTATCAGCAGAGAGTGTAATGAGGAAGAGAGGCGTGAGAAATGATTTATGTGTGAGTGAGTCTCTCTCAGGCCCCTCTCAGCAGTTAGTACTTTGACCCAGATTATAGCACTAACCCAAACCTCAAAGGGGAGCGCTGGGGATGAATCTTGACGATATTATCACCCTTTTTCTGCTACAAAGAACACAAATATATGGCACACACAGTCCTTCTCGTTCCTTTGGTGCATAAAATCGTTTAATGGACAATGGAAATAATGGGGTGTTTGAAGTATTACAAGGGATAGTTCGCCCAAAAATAAACATTTTGTCATTTATTTAACCCCATGTTGTTCAAAATCAGACACAGACTTCAGAAGAACACAAAAGAAGATATTTTGAGAAATGTCTCGGTGGTTTACGTACAATGGAAGTCAATGAGGGCCAAAGTCGTTTTGTTAGCGGCATTCTTCAAAATATCGTTTTGGTGTTATTCAGAAGAAAAACAACTCATTCCAGTTTGGAATTAGATGAGAGTGAATAAATGCTGGAAGAGTTTTCATTTTTGGGGTCTTTAAATCCATATCATGGTCTACATGCAATAAACTGATCTTTTTGCATGATGAAATACATTCATTTTTAATGTTATGTAATTGCATTAAATAAATGCACTAAATGAATAGTCTTATATGTTGATTTCTATATTTTTTGCTGGTGCATTTGCATCTTGACAACACACTCGATCTCTTGGCTCTAGCGGGAGACAGACTGTGAAAGACGCACCATTGAGCAAAACTTCCCTCCCCATCCATTTACGAGAGAGGAATGGAAGGACAGCTCTCTTTCCTAAAAGCTCTGTAAAAAGCCAAGGTGACCGCTGGGTCACAAGTGAGAAATAGGAAAATGGCTGTGGTGCGTGCGTCCAGTAACAGATAACATGAGAAAGCACTATCTCCTCTCAGCACATTTCTGTGTAAGAAAAATCAAATGCTATAGCATCCAGAGAGACCTTCTTGCTCTCTGCCTGACTCTTTTTTCTCTCTCTGTAAATGATGGGCAGTTCATTGTTTATCAGAGTACAATAGATATTATGTATCAAAGTCAAAATATTCACTTTAACGATGTAATATCTGCTTTTTACGGCGATTCATTCACTTTTTACAAGCGTCCAATAAAAATCAACTATAAATGTTCGTAGTAAACATACGCATACAAAAACATTAATGTGAAAGCGAATTTAAAATGTGTTTCTAACGTTCACAGACGCAATAAATAGGCGCGTTAAAAAATATGGCGGTTTCTTCCAGCATCACAATAATATTCCATGGACTGAAATACTTTGTTTGCTGAGAAATGATATCAAACCTTTGTGTTCTCTGGACAAACATTGAGCTAAGTGTTTGTATACTAGCAAACCTGCAGAGACGTCTGTAGACTACAGTCAGTTACTCAAAACATTGTTTACAAGCAAATGTCAATCGCACTCCGTTTAAATGTCAGTCGAACACATTATTTAAATTTTAATGAGCATTTAGGTTTAGTTTTAGCACTCATCTAATGTCCATTCCCTCTGTATTACATAAATAACATTACGTATAATATTGCTAGCAAGTAAAGTCTGTTAGTGTTTTGGAAGTAATCAGCATGAAGGGAATAATTAAAATAGAATGAGCAAAAATTGGAACAGATCCAAATTTTTTATTATTTAATTTGTTATTTTCAAGACAGCAGAACTTGAATAAAAGTATTCACTCTTTTACTACATCCAAATCATTTGACTGTGTTTATTCTTTACAAATCTGAATTATGATCCAGCTTTATGATACATAATTATGAATACCATTCTATTATGTTTTGTTATTTATAAACAAAAAAATATATTTTGATAAATTACAGTTTCTGTTAAATTGCAAGAATGATGAAAATGTGAATTGTTGACTTATAAACAGTTGATTTATGTCATTAAAATAAATGGAAACTGTCAAGATTTGGGGAAATAAACTCTGATCTTTAGCAATATAATTTTGCACTGCTGTAGAAATATAAGTTTCATCATCTTCAGTAATGCCTGTTTTAGAGATGTTCATATGGAGTCAAATGAGGCTGTGAGCCATTTGTAAGGCAATCAGTTCTTAATTAATGAGCACAACTCTGCTCACTGACATTTATGCTTGTAGCTGTGTGGAATAACTTTCTGACTTCCACACAGAGTTCAGCCATTTACTGTACCATTAAATTCCCCAATCACACTTTCAAAATGAACATCACAACCTTACAAGAAGAGTCATGGAGATTATGACTCAAAGCTGCAGGAGCTGCAGCCTAACTGAGGGCCAGAACAATATCCCATCTTATATTTCAACTGATCTGTTATTCCAGCGTTGAGCCAATGACCTCAATGAAATTATATTCATGTATTATGTATTTTCGGTCTATGTTTGCATGCTGTTTATGTTTGTGGCTCAGTTGGTTGCACACTGCCTTAACGGTTCGATATCCATGCAACATGCATGCTGATAAAACAATGTATACCTAAAATGCAGTATAATTTACTTTAGACATAAGAGTCTGCCAAATGCATAAATATGTGGACCTGGACAACAAAACCAGTCTTATGGGTCAAAATTGAGATGTTTACATAATCTGAAAGCTGATTAAATAAGATTTATATGTATGTATGAGTTGTTAGAATTGGACAATATCTGGCTGAGATACAACCGTTTAAAACTCACGAATCTGAATGTGCAAAAAAATCTAAATATTGAGAAAATCGCCTTTGAAGTTGTTAATCAGGGGCACTGTGGCAGGTCATCCTCTCACAAAAATTAAGTTTTTATATATTTAAGGTAGGAAATTTACAAAATATCTTCATGGAACATGATCTTTACTTAATATCCTAATAATTTTTGGCATAAAAGAAAAATCTATAATTTTGACCTAAACAATGTATTTTTGCTACTAAAGACTGGTTTTGTGATACAGGGTCACATATATCTACTGTAGCGTTAAGGACATATATCATAATCACATTCACATGTAGATTAATTCCATTAAATTCCAGTTTCAAGATGCTATAATCCTGGTGCGCAAAGGAAAGACTTCATGACGGATCACCGATTGCTAAATGAGGTCAAGAAGACATGCTGTCAGCAATTCTCCATTTAATCTCTCCACACAGCAAATTTCTAAACGAATAAATAAACACTTAAGCATAAAAAGGCTGCTGCTGCTACCTGCTCTTTCGGCTGCCAGTCTGTTGCCTTTGAAGTTTCTCAGCAAGCCTGAGGTGAAATGAAACAAAACTTTTTTCGTACTCAACAAAGGTAAACTTTTAGCGGAGTTTCAAACCACAGGAAAAGCTCACGCTTGGCGTCTTTCTGATGTTTAGCACACGCTGCACATGTTCTCCGGCTCCTCTAAGAATTAATTTGCTGTGCCGTCTTCCAGCCTTTCAAAACCGTTCTCCAACACTGAAGGTGGAGAAGAACAATGACTTCTGCTATTCTGAGCATAACAGAATATTGAATCAGATAGCTGTAAAAGCTGAGGTTTCTTCATTATTCATGATAACAGAAAGGATTTGAGGTTGAAGACAACCCCGTTTTTGTATACAGACACTTCAACAATCGCACAATCTCTCTTAAAATAAATTAATTCATAAATCAATACTCTATATCTTGTAGCTTTGCATTAGTTCCCTTTTTAACTTGTCAGTAACCTTCATTTGTAGCTTAGACTTCACAAATTTCTCTGCATAGACCCAAGTGGACATAAGCACAATGTTTAAGAGTTTATAATGTAAGTTAAATACACCTACACATCAAAGAGCAAAAACAGAGCTCCTGTATTATGAATTCTGCTGGTACCCTCACCCATCCCAGATCCACCTTTAGCTAATTTCCCTCAATTTCCGAGCTTCCTAAAATGAATATGCATTACAGTTGGAATGAATCCATTTGCACGGCAGAATAATAATGAAGAAAAAGTGCTTTCAAAAAAGCGATTAATCTTTTGTAAAACACCTGCTCAATGCTTCTAATTAGATGTCATTTTAATAACTGTGTATGTTGTACAAGTAAAGCAGTTTATAGAACAACATTGTTCATTTGTTTAAGGTGTATAAATTCAGTTTAGCGAAATTCAACCGGTCGCTCTTTTTTAAAAGAAAAGTATGGCGACAGTCTACACCCCACACTCGATTCATATGTGAAACAAAAGCAAATGTTAATATAAACAAATGCATTTAAAACGTGAAATTGGATTCTTTTGTTCGCCATTCAAGCTAGGCATAAAAGCAAGATGAACATGACATTGTGGGAGTAGACGCTTTTGGCAAAAGGTTTAAACCCAGCCTGCAGAATCAAACAAACACAACATTAAAGAAAACACTATGTTCTAGAAGCAGGCTGTCATCATACAAAAATGGGTCCCCCCATGATCGGCTTCTGTATGATAACATCTATAAATGTTATTATTCCCTCACAGGTCAGAGACTGGGTCCACAACCGAGGAATGGGAAAGGTTATTTTCTCTTCAGGTTGTTAGGTGAACCATTCTAAGACTTTCTGTACAGAAAGCAACAGACATTTCTGATATGATAAGGGCTTTGGCTGTCAATCAACATGCTATGCCAAAAGACACCGTTTGTTGCAAGTATTCTTTTCAAACACATTTTCACCTCATCAATTTGTTTTGAATGGATACAATTACGAGACTGTTAAAATATATAGTCAGTTATCTGGAGCGTGTAAAACAAACTGCACGAAAACAAATCTGCCTGCTGTAGCCGAGTTCCAGTTTCCAGGCGTTCAACATGTTGATTTATTTATGGCCTTCAAGAAAGAAGGTGTAGGCATGGGCTGGACACCAGGCCACTGCGGTTATCTTCACCGCACCCTGACTGAGGAGGATGGAGGTAGGCGAGCACATTAATGATGCATGGGGACCAGGACGTTCAGTTTAAAGTTCTCCATGCTCTGTGCAGGCCCACTGAAATATGCATGAGGTACGCTGCATGTGCAGGCTGCAGCCTGCCGCGTTACTTTCCGTACGGCCGAAGGGTGAAGCGTTTGACGGCGAGCTTGCAGCGGAGCACCCGCAGGCTCTACTGATAAAGCATGCTCGAGTCGTAAGTTGTTTGTTATAATAAACCAGCTCTGCATGTGTGTGTTCATCGTATAGAGTTTTACGGCTTGTTTTTGTTGTTAAATCAATAGGCAAGGTGCAATACACACAATTGCATTGAATTATGATATATAACTAAATTAGCCTTGTCTAGTCTTATAAATGTGATTTTACACTTTTAAACTTTTACAAGTTTTAAAACACATACTTTTAAAAGTTTTATCAGTATTTTATACATTAAATCATTTTCATTAGTTTGGTTTCACACCCGGCTGCTTAAATAGAAAATAATATAAAAATGACTTTACAAAATGACTTTTTCTAACATCTTTCCAGAGTGTTTTTCATGCTGGCTTATTAGATATAATGAGTTGTTTATTTGCGGACTGGCTTCTAGACAGAGTTGTTTGGTCTGTTGGCTTTCCTTAAAAATTTTGCTACAACAACAAAAATAGTACAAGCCAGCTCTTCAACAAATTTATCTCAAGGCAACTTAACTCAAGGCAATCATCCAAAAATACCGCCATGTGTTGACTGTGTAACTGCAGTCAGCAGTACCCCACCACGAATTCTCAGGCAAACAGACAGACTTTTTCATTACTTGGCACAAATATTTGAATGACCTTCAAAGCGTTTTGCCATGTTGCTATTTCTGCCACACAGGTCTAACAGCGACCTCAGACATGTCAGAATCCGTTATCACTTTGTGGCGCGCAATGCCAATGAGCTCACCGTGCAGCAGGGAGAGATGCTAGAGGTAAGGATGACCCTCTGGGAGGAGGTGGAGGAGGATGGGGAGCGAAGGGCAGAGCAGGTCTGAGGTTCACAGTGTGGGAGGTAGAAGGAGAACAAAACAAGACTGCACGCACTCATGCAGAGCTCACGGTCTTGAACACTCGAGCTGCTGCTTGCAATATAAATAGGTTCAAAAAACATTCTAATGGTCAAAAGTTTGCAGAAACTTTGAGAGAAACTACTGAAAAAAACATACAGTATTGCATAATTGGGTTTGAAATATCAGTGCTTGTAAAGCAGCAAAGGAATAGAGTGTTAGTTTAAAGGGATAGTTCAGCCAAAAATTTTAATTCTGTCATCCTTAACTCACCCTCATGTTATTTCATACTTGTATAAATTACTTTGTTCTGATGAACACAGAGAAAGATATTTAGAAGAATGTTAGCAATTTTCACTTCCGGGGACATCATTGACTACCATAGTAGGAAGAACAAATGGTAGTCAGAGGTGCCCCAGAACTGTTTGCGTTCCCAAATTTTTCAACATATCTTATTTGGTGTAAAACAGAACACAATTTTTTTTCTACTATGGTAATAGATGATGTCCCAGAACTGAATATTGCTTATATTCTTCCAAATATTTTTTATACAAATACATTTATAAGGCTTTGGAACAAATCGAGCACAAGTAAATAAAGAAAGAATTTTCAATTTTGGGTGAACTTTTCCTTTAAGGTAAGCTTGGGTTAAAGGTTTTAGATGTGTAAATGAGTTTCAAGAGATTCTTTTTATTCTTTTTGTCATTTTTATTGTAAAGGCTGCACAGAAGCAATAGAAGCAAGAAAACCCCATAAATTAACGCTTAAAGTGATGAAAATTCTGTCATCATTTACTCTTGTCATTTCAAAACTGTATGACCTCCGCAGAACACAATAGAAGATATTTAGATAGCGGTACCCATTCATTTTTAATGCATACAAACCAGTGCAAGTCATTAGGTATCACCGTTATTCGTTTACCAGCATTCTTCTTTCGTGTTCTGTAGAAGAAAGAAAGTCATACAGGTTTGGAATAACATGAGGGTGAGTAAACGATGACAGGATTTTCATTTTTGACTTATCCTTTTACAAGTGCTAATATCCACTTCTTTAATCCGTAATGCAATAACAGTTTAAGGCTGTTAAGAGATAAAGTTTTAATGTTCTATGTTTTTTTCTGTTGTATGGTTCTGGAACTGCACGCATCTAGTCTTCCTACTTCTCAATACAGAATTCAAAACAAATTAGTGCTGTTTCATTGCTAATCATTTTCTCTATTCTTTTCAAACCACATATTACGTAAACATTAGTATGCTAGTCTACTGCAATTGCACAGTAACCTCAAGAATCCAGGAAGTTTAAGTCTAGTGTTTAGAAAGCTGTTCTTTCAACCTGTCACTTCCAGAAGTCTGCCGTTTCCCTCAGAACAGACTCCAACCCCCCAGGCATTCCATTTACATGAGAACTACTGAAGTGATCAAGAGGGATTACCCCCGATTGGCTAATCCATCTGGAAACATGGATAATCGTGTTTCTAGACATGCCTGGCCTGAGCCTGGTATCACTGGGAATTAACTCTAGTATCTCGATGGAAAGAAGTATCATTAGGATGGAGTATTTTACAAACACAGCGGCAAAATCTGTTAGAATATCAGTTAAAATGAGACAAGATGTTGAATCAGGAAGTGTCACATGAACATGTCAGGATTAACAGGACAAAAGGTTCATAGTGTGAATCCTTACTCAATAATGTTAGACATGAATCTCAAAATTCCACAAATTTCAATGTTTTCTTTAATATTAGATTATTTTATATACAATTATGTACATTATATGGATCCTTTTAAATAATTAATTTACTGTATTTATAGCCAATATTACACTACTAAAAATAAAAGTGCTTAAAAGTTTCTTAACAGCGATGCCATAGAATAGCCATTTTTGGTTCTACAAAGAACCATTCAGTCAATCTATTTATTGCCTTTTATTAATCCGAAGAACCTTTATTCACCACAAAGAACCCTTTGTAAGGGTTCTTTATGGAACCATCGTGCCAGGCGAGTAAACAAATAAAATGTGTATATTTATGGATTGGATGCATTATAAGTGCATATCAATAGTATTTTAGTTTGCCCGCCATCTTTATGAGCTTTTTGCAATTCATTGTGAGATTTGCCATCTTCATTAAGCACCTACAAAATGTAATGCCGCAAAATGTAGTTATCTTTTGCAACAGACCGCATATGTGTGTATGGCCTAGGTCTTGGAAAACAATAAACAGTG